>NC_086366.1:561517-574017 GCF_036324505.1 Eleginops maclovinus
CTCTCTTTAGTGTCCCCTGGTCTCCAGCTGTGTGCTTCTCTCTTTAGTGTCCCCTGGTCTCCAGCTGTGTGCGTCTCTCTTTAGTGTCCCCTGGTCTCCAGCTGTGTGCGTCTCTCTTTAGTGTCCCCTGGTCTCCAGCTGTGTGCGTCTCTCTTTAGTGTCCCCTGGTCTCCAGCTGTGTGCGTCTCTCTTTAGTGTCCCCTGTCTCCAGCTGTGTGCGTCTCTCTTTAGTGTCCCCTGGTCTCCAGCTGTGTGTGTCTCTCTTTAGTGTCCCCTGGTCTCCAGCTGTGTGCGTCTCTCTTTAGTGTCCCCTGGTCTCCAGCTGTGTGCGTCTCTCTTTAGTGTCCCATGGTCTCCAGCTGTGTGCGTCTCCCTTTAGTGTCCCCTGGTACTCCAGCTGTGTGCGTCTCTCTTTAGTGTCCCCTGGTCTCCAGCTGTGTGCGTCTCTCTTTAGTATCCCCTGGTCTCCAGCTGTGTGCGTCTCTCTTTAGTGTCCCCTGGTCTCCAGCTCTGTGCGTCTCTCTTTAGTATCCCCTGGTCTCCAGCTGTGTGCTTCTCTCTTTAGTGTCCCCTGGTCTCCAGCTGTGTGTGTCTCTCTTTAGTGTCCCCTGGTCTCCACCTGTGTGCGTCTCTCTTTAGTGTCCCCTGGTCTCCACCTGTGTGCGTCTCTCTTTAGTGTCCCCTGGTCTCCAGCTCTGTGCGTCTCTCTTTAGTGTCCCCTGTCTCCAGCTGTGTGCGTCTCTCTTTAGTGTCCCCTGGTCTCCAGCTGTGTGTGTCTCTCTTTAGTGTCCCCTGGTCTCCACCTGTGTGCGTCTCTCTTTAGTGTCCCCTGGTCTCCAGCTGTGTGCGTCTCTCTTTAGTGTCCCCTGGTCTCCAGCTCTGTGCGTCTCTCTTTAGTGTCCCCTGGTCTCCAGCTCTGTGCGTCTCTCTTTAGTGTCCCCTGGTCTCCAGCTGTGTGCGTCTCTCTTTAGTGTCCCCTGGTCTCCAGCTGTGTGCGTCTCTCTTTAGTGTCCCCTGGTCTCCAGCTCTGTGCGTCTCTCTTTAGTGTCCCCTGGTCTCCAGCTGTGTGCGTCTCTCTTTAGTGTCCCCTGGTCTCCAGCTGTGTGCGTCTCTCTTTAGTGTCCCCTGGTCTCCAGCTGTGTGCGTCTCTCTTTAGTGTCCCCTGGTCTCCAGCTGTGTGCGTCTCTCTTTAGTGTCCCCTGGTCTCCAGCTGTGTGTGTCTCTCTTTAGTGTCCCCTGGTCTCCGTTGTGTTGGAGCTTCTTGCAGCGTTTGGTTTCTGCAGCTTTCAGTAAACTGCTCATGTTTCCTCTGCTGAATGTTCTCTAGATGCTGCATGTGTTGAAGAGCTGCTGCAGATGTTCCTGCATGAGTTCTGATTTGGGTTTCTAAATCTGTATCCTCTCTGAAGCTGTTCCTCCTGAGGGAGGAGTGTTGCTCCTGAAGGCCTCCGTCTGCTCTGCTATCCTCTAAAGATATGAGTTGTGTCTATCTGGAGGAGGAGAGAGGTCCTTTAAGGAGACGGGCTCTCTGTGGGACGCCTGCAGGGTCTGTTGTTTAAATGTTTAGTGGTTCATGAACTCTCTCCCGCTCTTTCTCTTCCGGGTGTTTTTGGGACATGAAGCGCTGATTTAAATCGTCTTACACGCCGCGCTAATATGGAAATAATGAAAAGTTTTCTGATCAGATTTTAGATTTAGAGGCGGTGTTTTCTGGATTCCTGTTGGGATTAAAAGGGATTAGACCTGCTGAGGAACACCACTAATTATAATCACTCTTTATTAACACTAATTGTATTTCTTTAACCCTTTGTGTTTAATTATATACTTTTATTCATTAAGTATTTATATAAACACACACACACACACACACCAGAGGGGGGACCAAGTCATTGTTTTGCAAGTCTCAAGTCGAGTCCCAAGTCCTTCCGTTTCAGTTTCAAGTCCTTCCGAGTCCTTTTAACAACGAAGAAATAATATTTACACAAATCATGAATGCTTTTAAATCTGTATATATTTATCAAACCAAGAGCATTGTTCAAACACATCTGAAGTAAACAAGGCAAACGTAATCTCCACAGAAAGGGCTGACATTGTATTTGCTTATTGCACTAGAACTGTCTCAAAAGATCCTCACTTTTGCAAAACACTCTTCACCTTAAAACTTAAATCTAGCCTTGAACTAAAAAACATGTCACTCTCAAACAGGGATTTGGAACTTGTAACTTTTCCAAATGTGTTACCACTTTATACAAGATATCCTCACTCCCAAAAACGTGTGTGTGTGTGTGTGTGTGTGTGTGTGTGTGTGTGTGTGTGTGTGTGTGTGTGTGTGTGTGTGTGTGTGTGTGTGTGTGTGTGTGTGTGTGTGTGTGTGTGTGTGTGTGTGTGTGTTTCTGGAAGGGGACTAGATGTGATGAACAGAGTTGTGCTTTTCTATGTCAGGGCCCTACGCTGCATTGCATTTGCAAAAGATCAAATTGGCTGGTGTTTAATTTGCCCTTTTGTATTCCAAATATCAAGCGGAAGTTAGTAGCCTACTCAGTGAGGTATCTGGGGACATAGCTAGTTCCACAACAGCACATATTTCTTAACACCCACGAACACCGCTTACCTCTCGGGGAGTTGCTCATCCTTGAAAACCAAAGTTTAAGGTTGTTTTAAGGACAACGTTATGAATGCCTGTAGCCAACCATTCTGAAGCAGGGGGTGATTCCAAATTAGCCAAAAGCTGGAGACTGGACCCATCGTCAACATTTCTATTTCATCCAAGACGACCCAGAAAGGGGGCTCAAAGTGCAACATAGTGAACTCATCCATTACTGAACCCACAGGAGATACCTTCAGCAAGTTCGTAAGCCAAGGCGACGTTTACAGTCTCATCGATATGCAGCTAGCTAGCAGTTAGCCGATAAGCTAGTGTTGGCTTTCATCCAAAACTTTCCGTTCTTTGTGCAGCTTCTCCGTCTGTTACCTTCGTCCCCATGTTTTACAGACTGCAGGTCTGTTTTTGTTGACCACCTCAAAGTTTCTAAATCCAAACGAAACTACCCGTGGTTTCATTGCTGCCTGCTTGGCGCCTTATAGTCTGTTCCGCCTCTTTGGTGTTCCGGTACTTTGATTGGTTGGATGCTGTCCGATCAAAACAACCTGGATCTCATTTGATTGGATGTCATGCCACACACGTTACACACACGTTACCCACACAGGTGCACACAGGTGCAAAGAGAGGTAGCGCGGTCCATGTCCACATGCTTTTTAGTCTTTGGGTTTGGGGAAAGTAGCAAGTCTTTTCGAGTCAAAAGGGGCAAGTCCAAGTCCAAGTCCAAGTCCAAGTCCAAATGCGAGTCCTTTTAGATTTTATCAAGTCAAGTCTCAAGTCATCAAATTCATGACTTCAAGTCCAAGTCATGTGACTCGAGTCCACAACTCTGACACACACACACGCACACACACACACACACACACACACACACACACACACACACACACACACACACACACACACACACACACACACACACACACACACACACACACACAGACACACACATAAGGTGGAAATATCAAATCTCTCTCTTCACACTTCACTAACCTAGAAGAAAGAAAAACAACAAAAAACATTTTCAACGCTTCACTGCTGGCACACTTTCACCCACACACACATACCAATCCCGCAGGCAGCCAATCAGAGGCCAGGTACGCCGTGATGTCACAGGTGAGCGAGTTGTTATCAGTTATAGCGTGTCACTAGCTGTCAATCATTTCTACATAATCTCCTCTCTCCACTGAAGACTCAGTGCAGAGAGGACTCTTTAAAGTAGAGACGCTACATACTGATATACACCTGAACATCAGCAGGAGAGGACTCTTTAAAGTAGAGACGCTACATACTGATATACACCTGAACATCAGCAGGAGAGGACTCTTTAAAGTAGAGACACTACATGCTGATATACACCTGAACATCAGCAGGAGATGACTCTTTAAAGTTGAGACGCTACATACTGATATACACCTGAACATCAGCAGGAGAGGACTCTTTAAAGTAGAGACACTACATACTGATATACACCTGAACATCAGCAGGAGAGGACTCTTTAAAGTTGAGACTCTACATACTGATATACACCTGAACATCAGCAGGAGAGGACTCTTTAAAGTAGAGACGCTACATACTGATATACACCTGAACATCAGCAGGAGAGGACTCTTTAAAGTAGAGACACTACATACTGATATACACCTGAACATCAGCAGGAGAGGACTCTTTAAAGTTGAGACACTACATACTGATATACACCTGAACATCAGCAGGAGAGGACTCTTTAAAGTAGAGACACTACATACTGATATACACCTGAACATCAGCAGGAGAGGACTCTTTAAAGTAGAGACGCTACATACTGATATACACCTGAACATCAGCAGGAGAGGACTCTTTAAAGTAGAGACACTACATACTGATATACACCTGAACATCAGCAGGAGAGGACTCTTTAAAGTAGAGACTCTACATACTGATATACACCTGAACATCAGCAGGAGAGGACTCTTTAAAGTAGAGACACTACATACTGATATACACCTGAACATCAGCAGGAGAGGACTCTTTAAAGTAGAGACACTACATACTGATATACACCTGAACATCAGCAGGAGAGGACTCTTTAAAGTAGAGACTCTACATACTGATATACACCTGAACATCAGCAGGAGAGGACTCTTTAAAGTAGAGACTCTACATACTGATATACACCTGAACATCAGCAGGAGAGGACTCTTTAAAGTAGAGACTCTACATACTGATATACACCTGAACATCAGCAGGAGAGGACTCTTTAAAGTAGAGACTCTACATACTGATATACACCTGAACATCAGCAGGAGAGGACTCTTTAAAGTAGAGACACTACATACTGATATACACCTGAACATCAGCAGGAGAGGACTCTTTAAAGTAGAGACACTACATACTGATATACACCTGAACATCAGCAGGAGAGGACTCTTTAAAGTAGAGACACTACATACTGATATACACCTGAACATCAGCAGGAGAGGACTCTTTAAAGTAGAGACGCTACATACTGATATACACCTGAACATCAGCAGAGAGGACTCTTTAAAGTAGAGACGCTACATACTGATATACACCTGAACATCAGCAGGAGAGGACTCTTTAAAGTAGAGACACTACATACTGATATACACCTGAACATCAGCAGGAGAGGACTCTTTAAAGTAGAGACACTACATACTGATATACACCTGAACATCAGCAGGAGAGGACTCTTTAAAGTAGAGACACTACATACTGATATACACCTGAACATCAGCAGGAGAGGACTCTTTAAAGTAGAGACACTACATACTGATATACACCTGAACATCAGCAGGAGAGGACTCTTTAAAGTAGAGACTCTACATACTGATATACACCTGAACATCAGCAGGAGAGGACTCTTTAAAGTAGAGACACTACATACTGATATACACCTGAACATCAGCAGGAGAGGACTCTTTAAAGTAGAGACACTACATACTGATATACACCTGAACATCAGCAGGAGAGGACTCTTTAAAGTAGAGACTCTACATACTGATATACACCTGAACATCAGCAGGAGAGGACTCTTTAAAGTAGAGACGCTACATACTGATATACACCTGAACATCAGCAGGAGAGGACTCTTTAAAGTAGAGACACTACATACTGATATACACCTGAACATCAGCAGGAGAGGACTCTTTAAAGTAGAGACACTACATACTGATATACACCTGAACATCAGCAGGAGAGGACTCTTTAAAGTAGAGACTCTACATACTGATATACACCTGAACATCAGCAGGAGAGGACTCTTTAAAGTAGAGACTCTACATACTGATATACACCTGAACATCAGCAGGAGAGGACTCTTTAAAGTAGAGACTCTACATACTGATATACACCTGAACATCAGCAGGAGAGGACTCTTTAAAGTAGAGTCTTTCTTCCCCCTCAAACAGTTCTTTGATGATATATCTTTATTTTTATGTCAGTTTGAGGCCGGAGGTGTCTGTCTTTAATCTGCAGGAAGCTATTTTGGACGTAAAGGAAGCTTAGCAGCACAAGGCACACACACACACACACACACAACACACACACACACACACACACACGAACACACTCAGTCCACCTATGCACGGTTAGTGTGTGCGTATAGGTGCCGCATTACTGTGTGTCTATGTTTGTGTTTTGAGGGGGGTAGTTAATGTGTGTGAACTCTGTGCAGAAGTGCGTTCAAGCCCGTTGTCTTTAGTTCATCTCAGCGGGGGACAAACACACTTAGGATTAACCAGGCAGGTTAACACACACACACACACACACACACAGACACACACACACACACACACACACACACACACACACACCTATCCGTCCCATGTTCTGTACTATGTTTCTGATTGTGCCACACACTCAAGACAGCACCAAATGTGGATTCATCTGCCACTGAAAGTAGTTTCAAACAAATGCATGAAAAAAATAAAACGTGAGGTGAAGTCATGTGACCGTGCTGTAGTTCCTTTATAGCCCAACATTAGCCTCCTTTAGCTTAGCGGTGGAGACGCGAAGTCATGTGACCGTGCTGTAGTTCCTTTATAGCCCAACATTAGCCTCCTTAGCTTAGCGGTGGTGACGCGAAGTCATGTGACCGTGCTGTAGTTCCTTTATAGCCCAACATTAGCCTCCTTTAGCTTAGCGGTGGTGACGTGAAGTCATGTGACCGTGCTGTAGTTCCTTTATAGCCCAACATTAGCCTCCTTTAGCTTAGCGGTGGAGACGCGAAGTCATGTGACCGTGCTGTAGTTCCTTTATAGCCCAACATTAGCCTCCTTTAGCTTAGCGGTGGTGACGTGAAGTCATGTGACCGTGCTGTAGTTCCTTTATAGCCCAACATTAGCCTCCTTTAGCTTAGCGGTGGAGACGCGAAGTCATGTGACCGTGCTGTAGTTCCTTTATAGCCCAACATTAGCCTCCTTTAGCTTAGCGGTGGTGACGTGAAGTCATGTGACCGTGCTGTAGTTCCTTTATAGCCCAACATTAGCCTCTTTAGCTTAGCGGTGGAGACGTGAAGTCATGTGACCGTGCTGTAGTTCCTTTATAGCCCAACATTAGCCTCCTTTAGCTTAGCGGTGGTGACGTGAAGTCATGTGACCGTGCTGTAGTTCCTTTATAGCCCAACATTAGCCGCCTTTAGCTTAGCGGTGGTGACGTGAAGTCATGTGACCGTGCTGTAGTTCCTTTATAGCCCAACATTAGCCTCCTTTAGCTTAGCGGTGGTGACGTGAAGTCATGTGACCGTGCTGTAGTTCCTTTATAGCCCAACATTAGCCGCCTTTAGCTTAGCGGTGGTGACGTGAAGTCATGTGACCGTGCTGTAGTTCCTTTATAGCCCAACATTAGCCTCCTTTAGCTTAGCGGTGGTGACGTGAAGTCATGTGACCGTGCTGTAGTTCCTTTATAGCCCAACATTAGCCGCCTTTAGCTTAGCGGTGGTGACGTGAAGTCATGTGACCGTGCTGTAGTTCCTTTATAGCCCAACATTAGCCTCCTTTAGCTTAGCGGTGGTGACGTGAAGTCATGTGACCGTGCTGTAGTTCCTTTATAGCCCAACATTAGCCGCCTTTAGCTTAGCGGTGGTGACGTGAAGTCATGTGACCGTGCTGTAGTTCCTTTATAGCCCAACATTAGCCGCCTTTAGCTTAGCGGTGGTGACGTGAAGTCATGTGACCGTGCTGTAGTTCCTTTATAGCCCAACATTAGCCTCCTTTAGCTTAGCGGTGGTGAGGTGAAGTCATGTGAACGTGCTGTACTTCCTTTACAGCTTCTTACTTCAGAAATCAGAAAGTGATGTATATATCTGGAGATTATCCTGCTGAACTTATTATTTTCTGATAATTGCAATCAACCAAAATCACCCATCCCATTGGACCAGTGGAGATGTTGCCTGCAGGGTCCAACACAAAGACATCGCTGCAGCTCTGTGAGACAGACCCATCATAATGAACTGTAGTCCACCACACTACAGCATTGAACTAAAAGATATCACTGGGAGGCTTCTGGGAATTAGCATGTGGTTTAGGGTCAGTGTATCAGGGTCTGTGGTTGAAGCTAAAACTGGTTCCCAGAAGATGATGGTGTTTTTTTAATATCCTTTTCAGGTTTTCTTTTGGAAACAAAGGTTATTACATTTTACAGTTTCATCATTCTTAGTTTTAGTGTTTCAAAAGTATGTAACAACACATCAAAGGAATATGAATACCATGATATTAAATGATATATACAAAATACAAACTATAATTATATATTTCATACATTTTCAAATAGTTAGATCTTTATAATTAATATAGGCCTACATAATATGAAATCTTCCACTTCATTTCCTGTTCATTTACTGAGTTCAACGTCACAAAACAGAATCTATGCTTTCTCCCTTTTTGTTGAGTTTTCTGAAATATTCAAAATATGTCATTTATTTCACATTTTTCAGTTTAGTTTGTTTTTAAATATCTATAGTTATATAGTTTCTGACCATTTCCCCCACTGCTTACAACCATGCAGAGGCAGACTGTTTAAAGACCAGTAAAGTCAGGTGTGTGTGTGTGTGTGTGTGTGTGTGTGTGTGTGTGTGTGTGTGTGTGTGTGTGTGTGTGTGTGTGTGTGTGTGTGTGTGTGTGTGTGTGTGTGTGTGTGTGTGTGTGTGTGTGTGCGTGTGAGTGTGTGTGTGTGTGTGTGTGTGTGTGTGTGTGTGTGTGTGTGTGTGTGTGTGTGTGTGTGTGTGTGTGTGTGTGTGTGTGTGTGTGTGTGTGTGTGTGTGTGTGTGTGTGTGTGTGTGTGTGTGTGTGTGTGTGTGTGTGTGTGTGTGAGTGTGTGTGTGTGTGTGTGTGGCGTCCAGTGGAGAGCAGGCTGCCAGCCGCCGCTGTTGTCCAACAAATCCTTGGTCCGTCCTCCCCCTGTTATTAGGATCCCAGCAGGGGTGGGGGTGGGGGGGCTTTAACATCTGCCCCCCCGAACATGAGTTAGACCACCAGGTATCCCACCTGTACCCCCCCCCCCCCCCCCATAATGCCCTACAGAGGGTAATTAGCTAACTGCTGCCAGGCCGCAGGCTGTTTAAACCTCTGCTTCGTTTCTCCAGTCAGAGATGAGTATTTGAGGATCGATGAGGGGTTATAATAAATATAAATAAACACACATATGAAGAAATATATTTATATGTTCTGATGCTTTGAATGTAAATACAGTGTACCTTGAAACCTTGAAACCTATTTGTGAACAGTACATCTTGGAAACTGTACATAACCTTAATTTAAAAGCTATTGATAAACTCCTCTCAGACGCCCAGAACAAGTGGTCAAAGGCTTCCATTCATCTGACCGGAGGGATGAGGATCTGAACTCTGAGAAATCATCACATATCTGAGACTATCTCAGTCAGACTTCTAAAATATACCAGAACTCTCTGAAAAAACAGTCTGAATTCAGAGTCAAAAGTCTGAAGTCCAAATTCTGAAAAACAGGAGATCTGAAGAAAGCATTCAGAACAAATTCAGACTTTTTTCTCAGATCTCAAAACTAGTTTCACTGGAAGCCCTGATCCTCTTCTGTAAAGTCACGTGTGGTGCTTTGAGGATATCTCCCTTCCTGTAATCATGGAGTTGACTAAAGGTCTGATGACTCGATGCACGGCTCACTGATTCAAACATTTCTTTAAAGATTTTTAAAATAATTCTCGGGGAAATCCGTCATCTGAGATCCAAAGAACATCCAGTCTAATATTTTGTTGGTAAAAAGAAACGTGTCATTTAAGATAATGACATTAACTAAACGTGTGTATTCTGCAGTGCCTGGCTCAGCGGCCCCTCGGTGGCCCCTCGGTGCCTGGCTCAGCGTCCCCTCGGTGGCCCCTCGGTGCCTGGCTCAGCGGCCCCTCGGTGGCCCCTCGGTGCCTGGCTCAGCGGCCTCTCGGCAGCTCTGAATGACAGCAGCTGTCTACAGAAGTCATTAATCCTCCACGCCGTGAACTACGGCAACCCGGAGGCTCCGGTTAATTGGGAGAGGGCGTTCAGATCCACTGGACACACACCAGAGCTCAGCAGGACCCCTGAACACAACACACACATCAAAGAGGAGAGACCCTCCCACACACACCCCTTGCCAAACACACACACACACACACACACACACACACACACACACTCTCACACACACACTCTCACACACACACTCTCACACACACACACACACACAGACACACACACACACACACACACACACACACACATACACACACTCACACACACACACACACACACACACACACACACACACACACACACACACACACACACACACACACACACACACTGTTAGAGCCATTCTTGGTTCAGACCATTTAGATTTATTTTTGTATGCCACATTTCTGTTTGGAATAATAATAATTGAATGATATATCTTAGTGTGCATGTCTGTGTGCCCTTACACAGCGTGACCTCAGACGAGATGTTTATGTGTGTTTACGTGTCTTTGTTTACATGCATTTTTCCCCCGTCAGGCTCCCTGACCACCGTGATCCCTGGGGGGTCTTTTTGCACAACGACATTAACCCCTACCTATCAAACTGGGGGGGCATGAGGTGTTTTCTGGACCATCCGTCCTCTCGGGGGTTTGAACCGGCTTCCTCCTGCAGGTCACATATGGCCGTTCACTCTGCTGCTATGTGACCTGCGGGGCTGGGGGGATTAGACCCCCGGCACGAACACTTAACCGGACACAAAAGCTAATGGGGAAAGTCAGATTTAATGCTGGGGGGGGGTCAGATTTGTGTCTCAGCTGGAAGGGAGCAAACGTCTGCTGCCCTCAGCTGTAATCCCTTTCTATTGGAGATCCAGGTTGATTTGAGGGGGTCTGGGGGTCCGGACCATCGTTCTGAAGTGGATCCCTCACAGACCTGATAGTCCTGCAGCCGGTCCGGACTCAGGGATCCAGATCAGCTCTCCAGAATCTGGACCACAGAGCCGTCCTCTCCTTCACGTCTGCCTTTTGTCTCCTGCTTCCTCTCGTCTCCTCTCTCCTTTCCTAATCAGTCCTTTTTGTTTCCTTCGCCTCCATTATTGTTTCCTTTCCTTTCCCGTTTCCTCTGCTTGTTTCCTTTTTTTCGTTTTTTCCTCATCTCTACTTCCTGGTTTCCTCGTCTCCCACATTGTTTCCTTTCGATTTCCTTTCCTTCCTCCCCTCATTATCCCATGTTTTCCTCGTTCCCTCTTCTCTTCTCTTGATTCCTCTCCTTGCTTCCTCCTATCTGCTTTCCTGTTTCCTCTTATCTTTTTTTGTTTCCTCTCCTATATTGTTTGCTCATCTCTTCTCCTCTCTCTTCTGCTTCCTCTCGTCTCGTCTCTCGTTTCCTAATATGTCCTTTTTGTTACATTTTCCTCCATTATTGTTTCCTTTCCTATCCCGTTTCCTCCCGTTTTCTGTGTCCTGTTTCCTAGTCTCCTCTCTTATTTCCCCCTCTCCCTTTTTGCTTCCTCATCTTTTCTTCTGTCCTCGTCTCTTCTCTTGATTCCTCCCCATTTCTCTTCTAGCTTTGTTTCCTCGTCTCCTTATTAGCCCATGTCCTACGGTACTATTTGTTTCCTCTCCTCACCCTCTACACTGCAGACTCCCCCACAGCACGCCGACCTGTCTCCTGCAGAAGTTCTCTAGACGACTCGGCCATCGTCGGCCTCATCTCCAACGAGGACGACAGGGAGTACAGGGAGCTGGCACAGGATTTCATCCTCTGGTGCCGGAGGAACCACCTCCAGCTCAAAGCAGGGAAGACCAAGGAGCTGGTGGTGGATTTCAGACGGCGCCAACACCCCCCCCCCATCCCCCCCACACCAGTGAACATCCATGGAGTGGACATAGAGATTGTGGAATCCTACAAGGACCTGGGTGTTCATCTGAACTACAAACTGGACCGGTCCGATAACTCTGCTGCTCTCCACAAGAAGGGACAGAGCAGCCTCTTTCTGCTGAGGGGACGAAGGTCTTTAGGGGTGGAGGGGGCACTCCTTCAGACCTTCTTTGACTCTG
Organism: Eleginops maclovinus; assembly: GCF_036324505.1. Classification (NCBI taxonomy): domain Eukaryota; kingdom Metazoa; phylum Chordata; class Actinopteri; order Perciformes; family Eleginopidae; genus Eleginops; species Eleginops maclovinus. The sequence goes on from NC_086366.1 coordinate 573,638, forward strand.
TGAGGGCATCAGCCATCCTATGGTGTGGCCTGCTGGGGCTGCAGCATCTCAGCTGCTGACAGGAAGAGACTGAACAGACTGATAAGGAAGGACAGCTCTGTCCTGGGGAGTCCTCTGGACCCTGTGGAGGTGGTGGGAGACAGGAGAATGGCAGCCAAGCTGTCCTCCCTGCTGGACAATGTGTCCCCCCCCTCCAGGACCCCCTGTCTGCACTGTGCAGCTCCTTCAGGGACAGGCTGCTGCCCCCGTGGTGTCTCAGGGAGAGATACCGCAGGTCCTTCCTTCCTGCAGCGGTCAGACTCTATAACCAGCATGGCCCCCGGGAGACCCCCCACATATTACATCACTGACTATAGCCCCCCCTGTGTGTTAGCCCCCCC
>NC_086366.1:576517-694017 GCF_036324505.1 Eleginops maclovinus
GCACGCGCGCACACACGTCATTCATTCACACACAAACTTTCTCTCTCTCTGTAGGGACTCCTCCTCCTCCTCCTCCTCCTCACTGTTGACGTTTCCATGGAGACCCTGGCCTCCGTTTGGGCCCGTGACCCCCATGACCTGGGAGAAAAGTCGTCAGTGTGGGGTGAGTCAGCAGCAAATATCACAATTTCACATAGATACTCAAATGTCAATATTAATATTTCTCTACCGGCAGAACATAGACAGGCCTAGACAGACATAATACAGGCCTGATAACATCCGGCCACTAGATGGTGTAGCCTATGGCCCAGGTACACAGAAACACAGGTCCCCGAACAGGGGTCCCAGGACAGGGGTCTCCTCCTTGAATACCTCACACCTCATGGCATCAGAAGCAGCACTCTTGGAAGCGGTGTTCCAGGGAGTATTTGAAAGAGTTACAGTGGGTAAGAGTCTGGTGTGATCAAGCTTCTCTTCGCTGACGGAGGGTCTTCCTGCTCTTTATTTAAATGCCACGTTCAGCAGAGCGGGGTCTCATTCATCACACAGAAACGTTTCCTCTGAGCTCTGGAGCGAGGACGTCCGGAGCAGTTTATATTAAGATTCATCTTCTTCATTTCCTCCCCGTCGCCTCGCTCTGAGAGTTCGATTCATCAAAAAAATATCTCATCCTGCAGCCCCTCTGCTCACCCGCTGTCTGGAGCCAGAGCCCAGGCTGCTGTGATTGGTTATCTCCGTTGTGACTGGTCAACCTGCTTAGAGATGTCCCGCCCCTTAGCCTATCACGTACAATACGAGTGTTCCATAGTGATGTCACTATGTCCCGGGAATAAACGGGCCCCATTTCACCGGTACCTTTTATTAAATCACAGCTTCCTGTCGTTTCTCCTCAGAGTCTCGGTGTGATTTCAGCAGCCCTCCTGCTGTGATGTGGCCGGAGCAGCTCTCCCCTCACCTCCAGAGGAACAAACAGGTACTGCAGCGGCACACAGTAGACTTTCATATCAAAGAGGGACCTGTAAGGCTTCCTTTGCTGGAGAATGTCCACCCCGTTGTGTTCACCTCTCTTCTGCGGTCCAGCTGCAGGACACGCTGCTGCAGAGAGACGAGGAGCTGCTCCGACTGCAGGACGAGAACAACAAACTCAGAGAGTTCCTCAGCTCGTCCTTCGTCAGGACCCTGCAGCAGAAAGCAAAGGTCTGTTCACCATCATCATCATCACTCCATTGCCCTTTCATAACGTCCTGGACAGGTTGAGCTATCAGCACTTTAGTGTAGGGACTTTGAAGCCGTGTAGGAACTATTTTCTTTCCATATCATTACGCAGAAGGGAAGCAGGGATCTACTTGTTGGTGTGTGTGGTCCGGTCAGAAAGAAAATAGTTCCTACATAAAACGGCTCACAATAAGCTCTGTTGAATATTTTTAAAGGAACTGCATCATTATTTTGAAACATTGCTGAGAAGGTTTTGGAAACAGCAGGTATAAGAACAAGGCTGTTCTACATGTGCTTAGTATTTAAAATGCTCTAAAACATCTGAAGGTCGTATGTGCAAACATGTAATTTTCCAACATAATAAAGGAACGTCAGTCGTTTGTCTGAACAGTTGTAATGAGATCCTACTCCCTCTCGTAGAAACTGCGCCCCGACGGGAGGAGGAAGCTGAAGAGAAACCTGACACACACTGATGACGGACTCTTCCTGAACCGCAGTCCTTCGCCGCATTTCCCTCCGAACGTCAGCAAGAGAGTCTGCAGGAACCTCAGTGCAGAGTTCAGCTCAGAGACCTCCTCCTCCTCCTCCTCCTCAGAACCAAACCTGGACCTCTGGGTTCTTCGGACGCTGGGCCTCAAGGACCGGGACACCATCGACACGTCCAGCGAGTCCTCGCCCGGATTCAGCAGTTTGTTTTATGATTCCAGCGTCTCCTCTTCCTCCGAATACTCCCTGAACTCCTCCTTCAGTTACTGCCCGACATCGACACCACAGACAGGTTATACCAACGAGGAAAAGGAGTCCCCTCAGGGCTGCACGACTTCCCCTCACCAACACACCAGGACCACCTATCCCTCTCCAGTGTCAACGGAAAAACTGCCCTTCCCCCCGACACAGGACGAGATCTGCACCATCGACGCCTCGAGAGTTCACACTCATCCAGCCAAACACCCGGCGTACTGGTCTCCATCCCAGGACACAGTGCAGGTCAGCCCACCAGGACAGAGAGTCCCCTTCTTCCCCATCGCGACCTCGAGTGCCGTCACGACCCAGAGTTGGTGCCCCGTGCGAGGCAGCAGCCCGGCCAGACTGTCAGCTGGATCTCAGACGCGCAGCAGCCCGAAGGACCTGGCGTTCAGGATGTCCATCAGCCCGACCAGCAGCGTGAAGACACACAGCTTCCCCCAGGGACAGGCCTTCGTCAGGAAGGACACCGGGGGGAGGTGGAACTTCACCTGGGTGCCAACACAAGGACCATAGGCGTGAAGGAAGAGCTCCAGATCTGCTGTTGTAGAAGGAAAATGTCCTAAAATTAACCGGTGTCGTCATCAGATAGAAAACTGTACGATGTGAAGAATGAGCTGAGACGCGTTTCACTGCCGAACATCTAGCAATAAAACCTCTGTTTAACGACAAGCTCAGCATTAATCTCCAAGTCTTAGCTATCCAGTCCCCTTCAGTCAACAAGCGGGGGATTATTTGATATAAAAGTGGTCATATCAGATTTTCTTGTGGACCCTGAAAGTGGTCCTGATTTCAAAAGGTCGTAAAGACCCTCAGGAAACTCTTCATACTGACCTTGAACTCTCCCCTGATTTGTTGTTCCAGACGTTTCCTCTGTATGTAAAGACATTATCCGGGCACCAAAGAGGAGACTCGATAATCTGTTGTTAGTGACGCTGTGAACCCGTGAGACTTCACATCTTTAATATGAAGCTAATGAACTAATAACGATTAACACGACTGCTTGAAATGTTTTCTTCACCCTGACTTTTATATTCACCTGAAACTGCCACAGACCAGCATCACTGCTTTGGGAAGAATCCAAAAAGATCAAACTGCCTTCGAACAAAACACTTCTGCCCTGATCTAAGAATCAGAACTGCCGCTAAAGAGAACCGACAGATGAAACGCGGCCTGAAACCTGTGAATATGAAGCTGCCTCTGGTTTGTTGTCTGGTGTAGATGAATGTGTTTGAGTCTGTTGAATGTGAGGGAGGGTCACTGCCTGTCTGTAATGTTTTATGTGATCAGAACATAAAGAGTAAACTGTGGACTGACTGACCAACGCGTCTGAGTCGTGTGGGTTTTTGACCTCCTGTGGAGCTCCTCACACACAGTTTCAAACACTGGAAACAAAGTAAGGATTAAGAAAGGTGGAGAATAAAGTCAAATACCAGCGAGTAGAAATCCTCTGTTACAAATCAAAGTCCAGTCGCACTCAAGCAGTAATATTAACATGAGAGTAAAGGTAAAGTGACTGACCAGATTTATCAAAGGTTTCTATATGTCTCTATTTTATTCTGACATTTTGATTTGGACATATTTTACTTACCTTATTATCTGTGGATATTTATATATTTCTGTCTGCTACATTACTCATTTCTTTAGTAGTTTTCACCTCATTTTAACTTGGATATTCGACTACAAACCAGACTTTTTAGAGCTGTATTAAAGCTGTAACCCTATCTCCACTACATTTCTACTTGAATATTTTAATGATATTATATACAGTATATATATATATATATATATACTGTATATATATATATATACAGTATATATATATATATATATATACATACAGTATATATATATATATATATATACTGTATGTATATATATATATATATATATACATACAGTATATATATATATATATATATACTGTATATATATATATATATATATACAGTATATATATATATACAGTATATATATATATACTGTATATATATATATATACTGTATATATATATATATATACAGTATATATACATATATACTGTATATATATATATACAAATCCAGCATCAGGTCAATGAACAAAATGTTTGACATCATGTCAGGACTGTAAAACTTTGCCCCCCCTCCCTGGGTGTTCAGCTCAGTTTCCAGTTCAAACAGTCTGACCCCCCCCCCAGGTGAAGATGTTTTACTGTCATTATTTTTAAGGTTTTTGTCTTTAGGGGTATTTTATTTATTGAAGTCGAACATGAAATCTTTTTCAGTCGTGTTCTTCGTTGCTCGGAGTAAATCAGGACTTTGGTCTTCAGCTCAGTTTCCAGTTTAACCAGTCTGACCATGATCCTCCTCTCCTTTAGGAACAAAAGAAGGAGACGCCCCCACCCCCTGCACCCTGATCCGCCCCCCTCAGGTGAAGATGAAGGGGTTTCTCCTCCCTGGGGGATCCTAAAACAGGGTCCCGGCCCCGCCGAGGGTCCCCTGAGGCTGAGCGGGGGCCGAGGGAAAGTGGTGTCCTGCAGCCAGGCTAATGACTCCGCAGCTGTCCCACAGATCGAGTCTCCTGGCAGGAATGTGAACACCGGCTCACCCCGGATCACAGGCTCTAGGAGCCGGGAGAGGAGCGGGGTCATTAAAGAGGCCGAACCCTGAAACCAGATCCCCCCCCCACCTCCCACCTGATCAGGGGGAACGGCCTCACCGACGCGTTCTCGCAGCGCCCGACAGATTGGCCTCGGAGAACATCGATAATGACAACGCTTCCCTGCTTCCAGTTCTCCTCAAGAGTATCCTGCTGCGAGCTCGGGTTTCAAATACTCAGATACTTCTACTACTGCTAGTCCTCTACTCTGGTACTGAGGAAGTACTGCTGCAGATCTGAAGAAGTACTGCTGCAGATCTGATGAAGTACTGCTGCAGATCTGAGGAAGTACTGCTGCAGATCTGAGGAAGTACTGCTGCAGATCTGAGGAACTTCTGCTGCAGATCTGATTGCAATAGTGCAGCCTGACCCCCTGCAGGCCACACTGGTGTGGAGGACCACCAGGGAGCCGGAGGTCTCTCCTCCCAGTGGCCATCTATGCCCCTCACCCTTCAGTCAGGAGAGCTGCTGCTGTGCAGTGTATAATCATGCTGCTGTGTTTTCTGTATCTTTGTAACTCTGGCTCAACACTTTCCTTCAGGATGAACAAAGTCTGACCCGATCTTAAGGTATTTAGTTTAGATTTGATGGAAATCATTTTCGATATCTCAATGTGAAATCATTTATGTTATCTTATGGTTGTTTTTCTTCCTATGTGTTTATGTCTGCACCATTAACAAGACTAATTCTGTGTTGGTATGAACCTGGTTCTGGTTCAGCGATCAGGGTAATTCCTCTCTGTGCCAGAGGGGGGAGACAGCTGCAGCTTTCACATTATAAATCTGCATTTTTACTTTGTCCTTAAAAACAAAGATCTCTGATCCAAAGAAGGGACGGACGTACAGCAGAGGACATATGGTTAACATATCTAATTATGATATGATCAGGAGTGTGTGTGTGTGTGTGTGTGTGTGTGTGTGTGTGTGTGTGTGTGTGTGTGTGTGTGTGTGTGTGTGTGTGTGTGTGTGTGTGTGTGTGTGTGCGAGAGAGAGAGCACACTCCAATGATTAGTCTCTAACAGTAATTAGCTGATTGATGAAGAAATGATGAGGGTGGGTTCACAGTCAGGAATGCTAAACACACAGAAAGAAAAGGATACAGATTTAGAAACACAAATCAGAACTCATGCAGGAACATCTGCAGCAGCTCTTCAACACATGCAGCATCTAGAGAACATTCAGCAGAGGAAACATGAGCAGTTTACTAAAAGCTGCAGAAACCAAACGCTGCAAGAAGCTCCAACACAACGGAGACCAGGGGACACTAAAGAGAGACGCACACAGCTGGAGACCAGGGGACACTAAAGAGAGACGCACACAGCTGGAGACCAGGGTACACTAAAGAGAGACGTACACAGCTGGAGACCAGGGGACACTAAAGAGAGACGCACACAGCTGGAGACCAGGGGACACTAAAGAGAGACGTACACAGCTGGAGACCAGGGGACACTAAAGAGAGACGTACACAGCTGGAGACCAGGGGACACTAAAGAGAGACGCACAGAGCTGGAGACCAGGGGACACTAAAGAGAGACGCACACAGCTGGAGACCAGGGGACAATAAAACAGCTGAGACCAGGGGACACTAAAGAGAGACGCACACAGCTGGAGACCAGGGGGACACTGAAAGAGAGACGTACACAGCTGGAGACCAGGGGACACTAAAGAGAGACGTACACAGCTGGAGACCAGGGGACACTAAAGAGAGAACGCACAGAGCTGAGACCAGGGGACACTAAGAGAGACGCACACAGCTGGAGACCAGGGGACAATAAAGAGAGACGCACACAGCTGGAGACCAGGGACACTAAAGAGAGACGCACACAGCTGGAGGACCAGGGGACAATAAAGAGAGACGGCACACAGCTGGAGAGACCGGCAGGGACACTGATAGAGAGACGCACACAGCTGGAGACCAGGGACACTAAAGAGAGACGCACACAGCTGGAGGTACCCAGGGTACACTAAAGAGAGACGCACACAGTGGAGACAGGGGGACACTAAAGAGAGACGCTAAAGAGAGACGCACACAGCTGGAGACCAGGGGACACTAAAGAGAGACGCACACAGCTGGAGACCATGGGACACTAAAGAGAGACGCACACAGCCTGAGACCAGGGGACACTAAAGAGAGACGCACACAGCTGGAGACAGGGGACACTAAAGAGAGACGCTAAAGAGAGACGCACACAGCTGGAGACCAGGGGACACTAAAGAGACGCTAAAGAGAGACGCACACAGCTGGAGACCAGGGGACACTAAAGAGAGACGCACACAGCTGGAGACCATGGGACACTAAAGAGAGACGCACACAGCTGGGACCGGAGCGCTGGGGGACGTTCAGGATCATAAAGCTGTCTCTGTCTCTGTCTCTGTCTCTGTTGTTGTTCTCCTGAAATGTTTTCTGGTCTTTCTTTAACAACGTGATCACATGACTCCTGATGTCACTGCAGATCTGCTGGAAGCTAGCTCACTAACGTAGCTAACATTCAGATAGACTGACAGACACTTCCAGCTCTGAGACAGACTCACTCTCAGACAGAGAATTATGTGTGTGTGTGTGTGTGTGTGTGTGTGTGTGTGTGTGTGTGTGTGTGTGTGTGTGTGTGTGTTGTGGTGTGTGTGTGTGTGTGTGTGTGTGTGTGTGTGTGTGGTGGGGGTTAATTGTTGAGCAGTAGACTGCAGGAGTTAGTGTGTTGGTCTAAAGTTACTCATCCTCACACAGAATGCCATAAAGAGTCATTAACCATTAAACTGAGAGCACACACACACACACACACACACACAAACACACACACACACACACACACACACACACACACACACACATACAGCAGGAAATGTGAGCAGCGGCGAGTGGCGGGCATTTTTCTTAAGAGGCTCAAATAACTGCAGTCGCGTGTTAGAAGTGTGTGTGTGTGTGTGTGTGTGTGTGTGTGTGTGTGTGTGTGTGCAATATGAGAAACCACACACACACACACACACACACACACCACACACCCACACACACACACACACACACACTGGCAGCGCCCCATGAATCTGAGCCTCTCTAACAAAGGACACACTCTGATTGAACTCACCAACAGTTAAATTAATAACCAGTTGAACCGGTCCACACAGAAACCGGGAGCCTGTGAGTCTGCTGCAGGCCCCCTCCGGTATCATTACATGTAATCCATGTTTTCTCTGCTCTCCTCGCTTCCGCCGCCGACTACAGAGGAATTCCATTTGGAATATGAACTGTTCCTGTTGGAACATCATCAGGAGATCTTTACACCAAATCTGCGCCTCAACGTAATCGATGACCCGGAAACCGCTGCGCGTTCTGAGCACGTGTCCTAAAGTCCTACAGCCCTCAAATGTCTTTTTAGATATTTGAGAAATATTTTTCTAGTTTTGGACATTTTTTGATCTGGTTGAAGTATTTCAGTGTTCCTCTTGACATTTATTTGGGTGTTTTTTTATATGTTTTGCCTTTAGCGAAAATGTAGGCTTTGGATATGGTTTGAAAATGTTCATCTGTTAAATCTGTTAAGTGTCTGAACCTTTGTAGAGTTTTCTTATTTGATTTCGGGTTTAAAAATATGATTCGGGTTTTTTGACCTTTTGAGTGTTTCTAAAGAGAGATGTAAATCTGTCTTAGTTTACATTTGTTATTTTGGTCATTTAGATATTTTTTGAATTAGGAATTTCTCTGTGAAGCTTTTTAGTGTTTAAGAGTTTTGACCTTCCGGATCACCGTGCACAGAACCTCTGACCTCGTCCTTGTTTTTCTGAACTTTAATAGACCGGATGTTTCCTCCTCTCGGGCAGCTCCGACAGACACCGAAGTTTCTGCTCTCATTAATAAACGCTGATGATGCCGCTTCTCTCTAAAAGCTGTTTTATCATTCTGATCACCCTGCAGGAGGAGACAGGAGGAGACAGGAGGAGATGAATGGAGGGAGAGGAGGAGACAGGAGGAGACAGGAGGAGATGAATGGAGAGAGAGGAGGAAAGGTCAGGAGACGATGATGTTCAACAACCAAGTACTCAGAATATCAATCCAAGGATCTCGTTAATGAGGCAGCCTGAGATTACAGAAGAGTCTCTACTTTAAAGAGTCCTCTCCTGCTGATGTTCAGGTGTATATCCGTATTAGAGTCCACTTTTTAAAAACCCCTCCTTTCTGATTTCAGGTGGGAAAAATCAGTAAGTTTTGAGTCCTACCCTTTTAAAAACCTCTCCTTTCTGATGTTCCCGGTGGGAAATCAGTAAGTAGTGTCCCCCTAAATTTTAAAAAGTTTTCCCCCCCTGCTTTATGTTTTGGGGTATAAACAAAAATTAAATTTTTCTCTACCTTTAAAGAGTCCCCTCTTGCTGATGTTCAGGGTAATCAGTTGTAATCTCTACTTTTTTTTAAAAGAAATTTCCCCCCCCTGCTGGGGTTCAGGGTAAAACATATGGGCCTACTTTAAAAAGAGTCCTCTCCGCGATGTTCAGGGTTAAAAATTTAGTAGGGTGTCCTCTAAATTTAAAAATCCCTCCTGCTTTTGTTCAGGTGGGATATCATTTTGTAGTGTTTTCCCCACTTTAAAGATCCTCTCCTGCTGATTTTCCCGGTGTATATCAGTAGTTTTCTCTACTTTTAAAAAGTCCTCTCCTGCGATGTTAGGGGTATATCAGTTATGTAAATTCTCTACTTTTAAAAAGTCCTCCCTCTGATGTTCAGGGGTAATCATATGAAAGTCCCCCTAAATTTTAAAAAGTCCTCTCCTGCTGATTTTTCAGGGGTAAATCAGTAGTAAAATCCCAAATTTTAAAAAGTCCTCTTCCTGCTGATGTTCAGGGTATATCATTAAATTTGAGTCTTCTTTAAAAAGTCCTCTCCTGCTGATTTTTCAGGTGTATACAGAAAATAATTTCTTACTTTAAAAAAGTCCCCCCTCCTGCTGATGTTTTTAGAGTAATATCAGTATGTGCTCTCCACTTTAAAGAAATCCATCTCCTCGAAGGGTTTAAGGGGGTATATCATAAGTAGTGTCTCAACTTTTTAAAAGGGCCCTCCGCGATGTTTTAGTGTATTCAGTAAAGTAAGCCCCTACCCTTTTAAAAATCCCCCTCCTCTGATTTCAGGGTAAAAACCGTAAAGTATTTTCTCCCACTTTAAAGAGTCCCTCCTCTGAAGTTTTAAGGGGTATATCAGAAAGTAGTTTCCTACTTTAAAAAGTCCCTCTCCCCGCTGAAAAATTTAGGTGTTCAAAAGAGTCCCCCAAATTTAAAGAAGGAAAAATTTCCTCTCCTGTTTTAAGTTCAGGGTAAATCAGTAAAGTTTGTCTCTTTCTTTAAAAAAGTCCTCTCCTGCTGATGTTCAAGGGGAAAAACAGTGTGTCTCCACTTTTAAAAAGTCCCCTCCCCCGCCGAAGTTTTAGGTTTTAAATCAGTTTGTAAGTCTCTACTTTTAAAAAGTTTCCCTCCTGCTGATGTTTTAGGTGTATATCAGTAGTGTCCCCTACTTTAAAGAGTCCCCCTTTCTGAAGTTCATGGTATACAATATTATTTTCTCTACTTTAAAAAGTCCCTCCTGCTGAATTTTCAGGTGTTTTATCATTTTTATTCTCTACTTTAAAGGGTCCTCTCCTCTGATGTTTAGGGGTATAAAACAGTATGTTTTTGCCCCTATTTTAAAAGTCCCCCTCCCCGCTGAAAGTTCAGGTGGAAATCATATGTCTCTACTTTTAAAAAGTCCCCCTCCTGCGATGTTAAAGGGGAAAAACAGGGATGTAAGTCCCCCTACTTTAAAGAGTCCCTCCCTGCTGATGTTTTAGGGTATAAACAAAAATGTAATTTTCTACTTTAAAGAGCCTCTCCCGCTGAAGTTCGAGGGGGTTATCAGTATGTGTGTCTCTACTTTTAAAAAATCCCCCCTCCTCTGATGTTCAGGGGGTTAAAACATATGTTCGTCTCTACTTTAAAAAGTCCTCTCCTGCTGATGTTTTTAGGTAATTTTCAGTATGTAGTGTCTCTACTTTTTAAGAGTCCCCCTCCTGCTGATGTTTTTAGGGGTAAACATATGTTGAGTTTTCTAAATTTAAAGAGTCCCTCCTGCTGATGTTCAGGGTTAATCAGGGATGTAGTGGGCTCTACTTTTAAAAAGTTTCCCCCCTGCTTTATGTTAGGTGGGATATAGTTTTGTAATGTCTCAAAATTAAAGATTTCCCTTTTCCCGCTGATGTTCAGGGGAAAAACCCTATGTAAATGGGTTTTACTTTAAAAAAGTCCTTTCCCGCTGATGTTTGGGTATATTTAGTAATTTTTGTCCCCAAATTTAAAGGGGGTCCCTTTCCGCCCATTTCAAGGGTATACAGTATGTCCCCCCAAATTTAAAAGAGTCCCCCTCCCTGTTGTTTTTGGGGTATATCATTAAATGTCCCCCTACTTTTAAAAAATCCTCTCCCCGCTGATGTTTTAGGTGTAAATCATTTTTTTAAATGTCTCAAATTTAAAGAGTCCCTCCTTCGAGGTTTTGGTGTATATTCAGTATGGATGTCCCTACTTTTAAAAAGCCCTCTCCCCCCGAAGTTCATGTTAAAACCCGTAGTATTTTCCCCCTAATTTTTTAAAAATTTCCCTCCCTGATGTTCAAGGGGTATATCAATTTTGTAAAAGTCTCTAAATTTAAAGAGTCCCTCTTTCCCCTGATGGGTTTAGGTGTATATCAGTATGTAGCTTCCCCTACTTTAAAAAAGTCCCTCTCCTCTGATGTTCATGTGTATATCAGTAAGTAGAGTCTCTAATTTTAAAAGTCCCCCCCTTTTTTTACGGGTTTTAAAAGTCCTCTCCGCGATTTTCAGGGGTTTTTAAACATATGTTGGTTCTACTTTAAAGAGTCCCTTTTTCCGGGTGAGTTCTGTGTTAAACAGTAAGTAGTCTCTACTTTTAAAAAGTTTCCCCTCCTGCTGTGTTCAAGGGGTATATCAGTAAGGGAGTGTCTCCCACTTTAAAAGGGGTCCCTCTCCTGCTGATGTTTTAGGTGTATTCAGTATGTAATTTTCATCAAATTTAAAAGAGGTTGCATTGGTGGGTTTTAAGGGGGGTTTCAAAATGAAAAACCCCCTTTAAAAGTTTCCCCGCTGATTTCAAAGGTTTTATATCATCCCGTAAAAGTCCCCAAATTTAAAATTTTCCCCCCCTGCCGATGTCATGTATATCAAAATAGTGCCCCCTACTTTAAAGAGTCCCCACCCCGCGATGTTCAGGGGGTATATCAGTAAAGTAGTGGTTTTCTACTTTAAAAAAGCCCCCCCCTGCGAAATTTAAGGGGTATTTCATTTTTAGCGTCTTTTACTTTTTAAAAAGTCCCCTCCTTCGATGTTTTTAGGTGTAAAAAAATAAAGTTGTCCCCCCTACTTTAAAAGCCCCTCCTTCTGATGGTTTTAGTTTTATATCAATTTTGAACGTCTCTACTTTAAAAAAATCCCCTCCTCTGATGTTCAGGGGGTATAACAGTATGTAAGCCCCTACTTTAAAGAGTTTTCCCCTCCTGGGTTTGATTTAAAAGGGGTATAACAGTATGTTTTGTCCCCAACTTTAAAAGCCCTCCTGCCCAAATTTTAGGGGTTTTAAACAGTAAGTACGTCCCTACTTTAAAAAGAGTCCTCTCCCCTTTAAGTTCAAGGGTATAACAGTATTAAGTTTCCCCCTACTTTAAAGTTTCCCTCCTCTGATGTTTTTGGTGTAAAACATATGTAATGTCTCTACTTTTTAAAAAGTCCTCCCCGCTGATGTTCAGGGTAAAATCAGTAATTTTGGGCTCAAATTTAAAGGTCCCCCCCCCTGCTGATGTTTAGGTGTAATCAGTAAGTAGCCTCTACTTTAAAGAGCCTCCTCCTGGGTGATGTTCAGGTGTAATATCAGTAAAACCCATATTTGAGCTTGAATAATCACTGTATATCTCTCCGTTATTTCTCCTCTTGTCTGCCTGATGCAGTTTACTCAGAATATAAATGCATTCATCATTAGTTTGTGGATCAGAGGAAGATTTATTTACCATTGTATCTTATTGTTGTATTTTTTATACACATTTCTTGTGCTCTTTCTAATAAAGTATTGTTTGACATTTTCTATGTTTGTTGATTTATCTGAGAAGGTTCTTGTTCTTCATCTTCTTCTTCGTCCTCAGCAGTATTTCAGGTATTAACAGCTTTCATTAAAAGTGATGTTGAATATTATAATAAAGGATTGTAAATCAAACAGCTTTCTGTTAGTGTGTTCTGATGTTTGAATTCATTCATTAATCATTGATTAAGTGAGTAAATACATGTCAGTGAGTAAGCAGGTTAAAGAAATAAATGAGTGAAATAAGTAAAGGAAGTAAGATCCCTGCAGAAACACAAGCAGGAGGCGCTGACCCTGCTGATGGATCTCTGAAACCCTCCAAAATAACAGCTTCGTTCAGCAGCAGACATTTCATAACTACGATTCCCACCGTCCGACCTGTGTGACCGGGTGGATGCTGCTCAGCATCTTCTTCACTTTCCTTGTTGCCTTTTATTTGTGCAGTACAGTTGAGCTGCAGTCAGATGTGCTGCGTGTCTGCACCGGAAGACTTTGTCAATAAAGTTGTTTTGCTGATTCAACTCTGACCTGCAGCCTGCTGATTGGACTGACTGTTCATCCTTTGGTAAAGTACTCTGAACAATATTACAAACGCTCTGTCACTGAGGTTCTGTTTGAATACGCTGATGCTGCCAAAGAGCCGAGGGTCGGACAGCAGATCATTATTTTGCATGTTTTATTTGAGTTAGTTCCACATCATATTCAACCTCCAGTTTGTTCATCAATAAAACAACAAGGCTTTTCATTAGAGATTTAGAGCAGGGCTATTCCACTCAAGTTCAACCAGGTCCAGTTAGAGAACATGTCCTCAAGCAAAGGTCCGGAACACCAACATGTCTAAGTGGTTCTGAATGAGTGATATCCATCAGCTGAGACAGCTGTATCAACGTCTGCATGGAATCAACAACTGACTGTCATCAAACAAACAAAGGACAACAACAACATGTCCCTGGAGCTACAGAACCAGAACCACACTGTAGATATGTTAGTGTTCCACTCGGGCTCAGAACCACACTGTAGATATGTTAGTGTTCCACTCGGGCTCAGAACCACACTGTAGATATGTTAGTGTTCCACTCGGGCTCAGAACCACACTGTAGATATGTTAGTGTTCCACTCGGGCTCAGAACCATACTGTAGATATGTTAGTGTTCCACTCGGGCTCAGAACCACACTGTAGATATGTTAGTGTTCCACTCGGGCTCAGAACCACACTGTAGATATGTTAGTGTTCCACTCGGGCTCAGAACCACACTGTAGATATGTTAGTGTTCCACTCGGGCTCAGAACCACACTGTAGATATGTTAGTGTTCCACTCGGGCTCAGAACCACACTGTAGATATGCTAGTGTTCCACTCGGGCTCAGAACCACACTGTAGATATGTTAGTGTTCCACTCGGGCTCAGAACCACACTGTAGATATGTTAGTGTTCCACTCGGGCTCAGAACCACACTGTAGATATGTTAGTGTTCCACTCGGGCTGTGTGTAGAATCAGAGAGAGATCAGTAGCTTTTGGAAATGTGTGCATCTCAACAGAGCTGAATGTAGAGAGCACAGAAAGAGCAGCAGCCGTCTTCTCTCTCCCCTCACTCTTCTCTCCGCCGTCTCTCTCCCTTCACTCTTCTCTCCGCCTTCTCTCTGTTTCCCACTAACTCATCCCTCCCCTCTCTCGTCTCTCCGTCTTCTCTCTCCCACTAACTTTTCTCTCCCTTCACTCTTCTCTCCGCCTTCTCTCTCTGTCTCCCGCTAACTCATCTCTCCCCTCACTCTTCTCTCTGCCTTCTCTCTCCCACTAACTCATCCCTCCCCTCACTCGTCTCTCCGTCTTCTCTCTCCCACTAACTTTTCTCTCCCTTCACTCTTCTCTCCGCCTCTCTCTGTCTCCCGCTAACTCATCTCTCCCCTCACTCTTCTCTCCGCCTTCTCTGTCCCACTAACTCGTCTCTCCCTCACTCTTCTCTCCGCCTTCTCTCTCCCACTAACTCGTCTCTCCCTTCACTCTTCTCTCCGCCTTCTCTCTCTGTCTCCCGCTAACTCGTCTCTCCCTTCACTCTTCTCTCCGCCTTCTCTCTCCCACTAACTCGTCTCTCCCCTCACTCTTCTCTCCGCCTTCTCTCTCCCACTAACTCGTCTCTCCCCTCACTCGTCTCTCCGTCTTCTCTCTCCCACTAACTCATCCCTCCCCTCACTCGTCTCTCCGTCTTCTCTCTCCCACTAACTTTTCTCTCCCTTCACTCTTCTCTCCGCCTCTCTCTGTCTCCCGCTAACTCATCTCTCCCCTCACTCTTCTCTCCGCCTTCTCTGTCCCACTAACTCGTCTCTCCCCTCACTCTTCTCTCCGCCTTCTCTCTCCCACTAACTCGTCCCTCCCTTCACTCTTCTCTCCGCCTTCTCTCTCTGTCTCCTGCTAACTCGTCTCTCCCCTCACTCTTCTCTCCGCCTTCTCTCTCCCACTAACTCGTCTCTCCCCTCACTCGTCTCTCCGTCTTCTCTCTCCCACTAACTTTTCTCTCCCTTCACTCTTCTCTCCGCCTTCTCTCTCTGTCTCCCGCTAACTCGTCTCTCCCCTCACTCTTCTCTCTGCCTTCTCTTTCCCACTAACTCGTCTCTACCTTCACTCTTCTCTCCGCCTTCTCTCTCTGTCTCCCACTAACTCGTCTCTCCCCTCACTCTTCTCTCCGCCTTCTCTTTCCCACTAACTCGTCTCTCCCTTCACTGTTCTCTCCGTCTTCTCCTCTGTCTCCCGCTAACTCGTCTCTCCCCTCACTCTTCTCTCCGCCTTCTCTCTCTGTCTCCCGCTAACTCGTCTCTCCCCTCACTCTTCTCTCCGCCTTCTCTCTCCCACTAACTCGTCTCTCCCCTCACTCTTCTCTCCGCCTTCTTTCTCCCACTAACTCGTCTCCCCTCACTCTTCTCTCCGCCTTCTTTCTCCCACGATGAAATAAATGGAATACAGATGAAGCGGTTCCTTTGGCCTCCAGTAATGTTACATTAGTGAGTTAAACCATGTATATATAGCTGGTGTCATTTAACCCTTTCTGGAGATGTTTCTGCATGAGTGTTGATCTGTGTTTCTATATCTGCATCCTTTCAATGCAAACATCCTTCCTCAGAGATGTTTCTGGCTGTACTTCTCCTCTGACTGGAGCACCTTCTCTAGAAACCATCTGTTGGAAACAAATTCTCCTAATTCACATTACTTATTTGCATTTAAAAAGTTTGCATTCAAATTGAAATAGCTTATGATACACGGACATCCATGGTCGAACCGAACCTCTCATTGGTCCAGTCGGTCAGAGCCCAGCGCTCACGTCTTATATTTCTAACGTGTCTCAAGAGGCTCCGACACACTAGCTGATGAGTGTCGCTTTAACAACAAGCCCCTCCCCTTTTCCTGGTGACTCAGAAGTCCTGGCGCCAATCATCTGCTGGCATGTCGGGAGGGTGGTGTCTTGGGCGGAGCCAAGTGTGGGAACGGGGTCCGGAAATGAGTGACAGTCTGGCTGTGGGGGGGGTTCAGTCCTGTCATGTGACATCTGCTGCATCTCCACTGTTGGCCCTGACCCCCTGTCCTGCACCTGACCTATAACCCAAGCGCACCCCGAGCAGCTGGTACCATGTGACCCCGCCACCCCTCCCCTCCTCACCCGGCCCCTCCCCCCTCTGGGTGGTGCCCGCCTGCCTCCCCGGCTCTGATTGGCTCTCTGGTTGTGTTGTTGCACCTTCTGCAGAGCCAGCGCCGCCAGGTCCGAGTGCGACGACGTGCTGTCAATCATCCTCCGGCCCAGTGCCAGCGGCCTGACGGGCAGCGCCAGCCGGAGCCGGAGCCAGAAGCGGGACCGCCGAGGCTCGGACCGGGAACCTCGCCAGGTGACGGTAGCGGCGGCGGCCTGACGGAGCTGAGCCGCCTCCGCGCAGGGCAGCTTGTTGACGGAGCGGTACACAACGGCAGCGATGGAGGCCCGCTGGTTGTGCTGAAGGTACAAACCCAGCCGACACTCCAGCAGGCTGAAGCTCTTCTCGGACAGGAAGTCCGGGCTGAGGATGAAGACGAGGCGGCGGCTTCGCTGCATGGCGTACAGGATGGACTCTGATTGGTCTGACGGGGGAGAAACAGGAAGTGTCAGGAACAACGGCTGACAAACAAACCTGGATAAAAAGTCCCAGAGCTGCAAGCGTTGGAATCATTCATGATATGAAGATGAACAAATAAAATGACAGATACTGGCCTCTACATCACCCAAACCATCCTGTACTCCTGGAGCCGACATCTTACGTGTTTTAACCTCTTGTTCTACAAAACACCCCCCCATCCTCAAAGCCCCCAGAGTCCTGAAACACTGTGAGATTAAACTCAAATAAAATCCATCAACAGCTGTCTGAAGATCACACACCACTGAGTCTCATCCGAGTACAGCAATGACCAGATGAAGATGAAGATGAAGAGAGACTCTGAGCTTTTCCGTGCTCTGATTGGCAGTTCAGCTTCAGACAGTCATGTGGGGAGAATCCTTCCTTGGTGTCCGGTGTGTACTAGCATACCTTTTGTCCTGATGTAATTTTAGCATTATGCTAGTACTGCTGCTAACGTGTCTATAATAAACACATCTATTTTAAATGTGTGTTTTTATGGACAACTGAGAATGTGTGTGTTTCAGACGTCTGGAAAATAATAATTTTTTAACGATATGAGCATTATGACCCTCTACCTGGTGGGGAGGATCAGATGGAGGACAGGAAGTGAAAGATGATGGTCACAAACCAGTAGATGAAAAATGCATTTATTAAAACATCAGGTGAATTAGAGAAAAAATACAAACTGAAATGAAGACAAAGTGCAGGATGCTTTCTAAAGTGTTCGAGAAGAACCGCAACGTTCAGTTTCATTTAAAGAAAGATAAACCTTGATTTATTGCAGATATGCTGCATCACTTAGAGGCAACAGAGAGACTGGAGTAGAGTTACAGCAACGACCAGAGAGGAAGGAGCCCTTACTGGTCCCACGGGGGGGGGGGGGGGGGGGGGAATGTACATCCTGCATCTGTCCAATCCTAGTGTTGGGAGTAGTGGGCTGCCATATGCGGGGAGCAGGGTAGGGAACGCTGCAGGTGAGTTTAATACATATATTTCTGACTAATTGAATTCCTTGCTGTTACATTTTCTTAAAGTAGTTTAAAGTCTTTTTATTCTGAATCTGTCTCTTTGCAGACGACACCCAACGTTATTCCGATCGGCTTGTTTTTAAGATGTGCAGTTCCTGTACCAACCACTAGAGGCTTTACTGGTGAAATGATGTCATTAATGGCTCTTGGTGTCAGAAGAATTTGTTATATTTTTGCATTTATTGACAGATTTTTCGGCCTATCAGTAAATACTAAGAGTGAAAAACGCATCACTGACTGGTAATTACTCTAATTACTTAGTTCATGATAAGCTCATTAATCTGAGATGTTTCCAGAACAGTCACCATGGGTTGGGTGGGAATGATAAGGCCCTGCTTCAGTGGCTGAATCTCAGAGCTATTTCTATCCAGCATTTCTTAGAGTCAGTTTCGTCTGCTAACAGCCTGTGGTCTCTGATGACATCACTTCCTGCAGCTCTGCCTCGGTTCCTTATCAGAATCAACTGTCCTGTTTACGCTGCAGATGTGCGTCACGTCTCATGTGGATTGGGTAATCAGACTCTGTAATACTTATATTTGTGCACAGTTGCACAGTTGCCTTGTTCTGTGGGACATTAGACATCCTGCCGCTGGTCCAGAGGAACACAGTGCTCTACGCTGCTGAGTGGAAGACTTTCTGGGGGTGCTTCAGGGTGTCGGTGATGAGGCCTGTTTGGGAGTTAGTGCTGTTCTGGCTGTGCAGCCTCAGCACCTCTTTATTCCCCTCCTCCCCCCCCCGGCTGATCACCCTCCTCACGGGTAGCTCAACCCTCAGCCTCTTCCAGAAGCGAGACGTCAGCTCCCTGGATTTGTCCCCCTGCCATCGCACCAGCACCAGGGCCACCCGGGCCCTCCTCAGCTCCCTGACCAGCTCCTGCCTCCCCACCGGCTTGTACTGGACCAGGATCACACGCAGGTGCCCCCCCCGCGCCATGCTGTCGATGCCGGCCTGCAGCTCCAGCAGAGCCTGGGAGCCTCGGGAGGCGTACCCCGGACTAACCACCACCAGGAGGCGCCGGCTTCGAGCCACGAAGCTCAGAGTCTCGTCTGTGATGGCTGCAGGGGAGAGGGGTTAATGAAGGGGGGGCTGCAGCATGAGATGGTACTGTAGTATCAGTGTGTACTTGTACTCACTCCCCCCCGGCAGGCTGTCTCTGTCGAAGATACACACAGAATATCCCAGCTCGTTCTCCAGGACGCTGCGTAGCGTACAGAGCACGAAGTGCTCCTCCTCACTGCTCCTCGCATAGGAGATGTACACATCGTACTCCTTGTCGTCTACACACACACACACACAGACACACACACACACACACACACACACACACACACACAGACACACAGACACATCATTAACCGAGATCTGTAAAGTAACTAAAGGTATTTAATAAATGTAGAGGAGAACAAGTACACAGTTGCATCAAATAGAAATACTCAAGTAAAGTACAAGTACCTCAAAAAGGACAATAAGAACAGTCCTTGTCCTTCTTATAATTCATACACTACTGTATTCTTCTCTGTATTCTTCTCTGTATTATTCTCTGTTTTCTTCTCTGTTTTATAGCGGAGCCGCTCTGATGAAGTTCTCTTTTGATATCTCAGAAAGAAGGCGTCGTGTTGACGTCACGTTCTCAATATCATAGTTTCCTTATCTGCACAGGAACTCCACACTCTACATTTTAAATGTCATAAAAGTCCCCGATGTTGATCAGCAGAGGGACCTCTCCCATCAAAGAAACACACTCTGTTTTAAGTTTAGCTAACCCCCCAAAAACCCCCCCAATATCGTCCAAATCAGCCGAGACATTTTGAACTATAGTCTGCAGACGCTAATCAACCCAACTTCTGCTGACTATACATCTGTCATCACACGCACACACACACACACACACACACACACACACACACACACACACACACACACACACACACACACACACACACACACACACACACACACACACACACACACACACACACACACACACACACACACACACACACACACACACACACACACACACACACACACGCTCACCTGTGTGCCGCTCATCAGTGCCGAACCAGGAGCGGTAGAGCAGCAGCAGCTCCAGCCAGAAGACGTGATAGACAACGAAAAGGAGCAGCATGAGGACCAGCGTGGCCCCCAGACCACAGCCCAGCTCTACCGTCGGCACCGACACTGGGGGGGAAACAAAACGGGCCGAGGTGAGCCTCAGAGGCTGAGATTCCATTAAATGAATCCAAGGAGTCAGGAATAAAACACACACACTGGTTCAATGCTTTTCTATTCCCCACAGGTGACGTTAAAGAACGAACTGAGGAGGCAAAGGTTGGTACTAAAAGCCTGCATAGGTTCCAAGACCATAAACCCCGTCTTCCTCGTAAGCTTTAATGTGAAACATCAGCAGGAAGTGTTGGGTCAACTGACTGAAGCTAAACAGAGATAAATGATAGGGAGATAAAATCTTCTGGTAGCTTTCCCCAAAAGTAGAGCATTAAACTCTGCAGCAGGAGGGAGGAACTTCCTGGCTGCCCTCCAAAATAAGATGTCCTAACCCTCCCGTTGCAGCACTGCTCTGTGGGTGGTGAACCCGGCGTCGTTCCTCACGGAGCAGTTATACTGTCGGCTCAGGTCCTCAGACGAGAAGTCCTGAATCACCAGCACAGACTCCTCTGTACGGTCGCCGTAGTTGTTCTTCAGCAGTCTGCAAACACAGCATGAATTTCAAAATAAAACACTCAGCCGCAGTAAAACACAAACTGTGAGTTACCTTCAATCCTGCGAGGAGAAGAAGACAATAGGTGAAGGGAGATGAATAAGAGTAAACACTACAACTCACGTACATTTCAAAATAAAAGCCACAAACTGAATAGAAGTTGAGACCCAAAATGTCTAATAACGTTTGCTTTGACTATTAGAGATACATGTTATCACGAGCTCAGATGATCACGTTTGTGCAAGAGATAAACAACAACAAATGCTAATGTCGCACTCACACACAGATACAATCAGTCTTATCACACACCCTCCATTACGGCACCGAATACCAGGAATGACCCACACAGCAGATTTCCAAATAAAGCGTTCAGACGCCATACAGCCCGGCTGTCAGTGTGCTGCAGATTTAATGCCTCAATAAATCCTGCACGGTTGACCCTGCTGAGCTCTGCCATATATTCCCTGCACTGCTGTCGTTGGTGATGTTCATAAAGTCCGAGTTATGCTTTGATCGAGGACTGCTGGTTGAAACGGACCTCAGCGAATCTGGGATCTATCTACTGGGAAACAGACTCTAGGTGACAGATGAATAACAGGATCATGTTTGGTGTCTGAACCTGTTCTTTACTGAAGGTCTCATACTACAGACCACAGGGCTGGCGGGTACCTGTTCTGTTTGGAGAAGCGGTCGGGGAGTTTGTCCACCTTCTTCCCATCCACTGTCCACCAGAGGTCCCAGGGAGAGTCCAGGTACGGGAGCAGAGCTTTGCACACCAAACGCACCTCCGAGTCTGGGGGGGGGGGGCGTTAATCACAGCAAGTCAATTAGTTTCATATGAACACCATCAATATGATCTGACAGTTACAGTGTGTATGTTTAACGGCCAGAGCATGCGGCCCTTTCATCAGTCTATGGTTCTCAGGTGTGATGTGTCTCAACGTTTGTTTGTATCTTCTTGAGTGGCTGTTTCAAGTCATTTAGAGTCTCTATGAAGTCATTTGGAGTCTCTATGAAGTCATTTGGAGTCTCTATGAAGTCATTTGGAGTCTCTATGAAGTCATTTGGAGTCTCTATGAAGTCATTTGGAGTCTCTATGAAGTCATTTAGAGTCTCTATGAAGTCATTTGGAGTCTCTATGAAGTCATTTGGAGTCTCTATGAGTCATTTGGAGTCTCTATGAAGTCATTAGGAGTCTCTATGAAGTCATTTGGAGTCTCTATGAAGTCATTTGGAGTCTCTATGAAGTCATTTGGAGTCTCTATGAAGTCATTTGGAGTCTCTATGAAGTCATTTGGAGTCTCTATGAAGTCATTTGGAGTCTCTATGAAGTCATTTGGAGTCTCTATGAAGTCATTTGGAGTCTCTATGAAGTCATTTGGAGTCCTCTATGGAGTGTTTTTGTGTGTTTTCTAGAAATCATTTGGTGTGTTATTTGTCTTCATTGAGGTTCTTTTGCATGTATATCAAATAATGTTTCTGTCCTTTTGGTGTCTTTAAGTAGATATTTGACATCCCTTCAGGACAAAGACTCTATGGGGGGATTGAGGAGGTGCAGGAGGAGCTGGAGGGAACACCCTCTGTGATATTGCAGTCACAGAAGATAGACAGCTTCAAACGAGAGGTCTGCACATGAAACACATTCATCAAACTGTCCTCTGAAGGCATGTGATGGTGTGCGTGTTGGTGTGTGTCCATACTGGCTGTTAACGGCCTGTGAGGTTTTATTGGACGAGCTCCTGCCGAGTCTGCTAATTCTGCACACACGGTTAGCTCTGTGAGCGCCAAATCTGCCGCGAGACGCTCTCAGGAAAACACAATTTAGAGAAGTTGTTGGCAGAGGAGGAGCGGCTTAATGTTAGAGAGAGCAGCTGCAGGTGGAGGTGCCATAAAAACTCAGAAACCATAAAATCTGAAACACATGAAGCTCCATCTGGATGCTCTGCAGGCAGTGCTGCATGCAGAGGCTCATTAGCAGCACTCACAGTAATTACTGCAGTAGAGCACCGTGGCAACACCGGACTATGTGACAGAAAGATCGGTCTACGAAGGTTTATTTTATCATAGTTTTTGCAAAGTATGCTGCAAGTTCACGTCTCACTGTGTCGCTGTACATAAAGTTACATTAACAGTTTGCTGTATAATCATTGCTGTTATTGTTATCAAAGCAGTCAGACTAGTACACGGTAGTTTTATGCATAGTTGATCTATTCTGTGGAAGTGACATAAGGTACCAAAATATACATCTGGGTTTTTCTAGAAACATGTTAGTATTTGGTTGATGTTGTAATACTCGTTCGGGGCCACAAGAGGCTGAAGGGCACCAACAACTCTTGTTTCCAAATAGGACTAAAAGCACTCAGAATGAATATGTTGCATTCTGGGATATATTTAAAGACCTTTGCTCCATTAGAAAGAAAGTGGTGGATCGTAACCAAACACATGTACTTATTCATTTCATGCACTACAGAAAGAGTTGATGAATTACGTTTTGTAATAAATGAAATAAAAAATGGTTTATTCTAATAATTGATTAGCTGGTTGAAAGATATTAAATTCACAATTATTCTAATTCAAGTATTCTGAGTTATAAACTACACTTTGCTGATTGGGGAGCTAGCGTTAGCGTGAGCCGCACACTGAAACTCTATTCACAGTTTTGGCTGCTTTATACCCGAGGAGAGGAGGAGCCACACTGAAGCTGAACACTACAACTCCCATGATGCCACGCTGCATGTTTAACTCACCCAGTTTGACAGTGAAGATCTGCTCCTTAGTGGGGTTCAAGATGATTGGATATTTGGGCAGATTGGGCGGAGCTGAGAGGGAAACACGCATCAGTCACCTGACTGATACATCATTACAGTCTGTAGTATACATATACACAGTATGTAGTATACATATACACAGTATGTAGTATACATATACACAGTCTGTAGTATAAATATACACAGTATGTAGTATACATATACACAGTCTGTAGTATACATATACACAGTATGTAGTATAAATATACACAGTCTGTAGTATAAATATACACAGTATGTAGTATACATATACACAGTATGTAGTATACATATACACAGTATGTAGTATAAATATACACAGTATGTAGTATAAATATACACAGTATGTAGTATAAATATACACAGTATGTAGTATAAATATACACAGTATGTAGTATAAATATACACAGTATGTAGTAGTATGTAGTATACATATACACAGTATGTAGTATACATATACACAGTATGTAGTAGTATGTAGTATAAATATACACAGTATGTAGTAGTATGTAGTATAAATATACACAGTATGTAGTAGTATGTAGTATAAATATACACAGTATGTAGTATACATATACACAGTATGTAGTAGTATGTAGTATACATATACACAGTATGTAGTAGTATGTAGTATACATATACACAGTATGTAGTAGTATGTAGTATAAATATACACAGTATGTAGTAGTATGTAGTATAAATATACACAGTATGTAGTATACATATACACAGTATGTAGTAGTATGTAGTATAAATATACACAGTCTGTAGTAGTATGTAGTATAAATATACACAGTATGTAGTAGTATGTAGTATAAATATACACAGTATGTAGTATACATATACACAGTCTGTAGTATAAATATACACAGTATGTAGTATACATATACACAGTCTGTAGTAGTAGTAAATATACACAGTATGTAGTAGTATAATATACACAGTATGTAGTAGTATGTAGTATAAATATACACAGTATGTAGTAGTATGTAGTATAAATATACACAGTATGTAGTATACATATACACAGTCTGTAGTATAAATATACACAGTATGTAGTAGTATGTAGTATACATATACACAGTATGTAGTAGTATGTAGTATACATATACACAGTATGTAGTATACATATACACAGTATGTAGTAGTATGTAGTATAGTTGGTGACTCACTGACTCCGCTGACGTTGATGCTGCGGGTGAAGTTGAGGGCTCGTCCTCTCCTCAGGTAGGTCACCGTGCAGATGTACAGTCCCTGGTACGGTCCCAGCATCTGGTGGACCTGCAGACGGACCCCCTTCTGCTGCCGGTTGCCCCCAAAGAACGGGGGCTGCTTGCATTTCTGACAAGCACAGATACCGGTTTAACAAACTGAGGTGTAAAAGTACGGGTATTTTTACTGGTCCCACAGAGCAACCCTTACTGGTCCAAGAGAGGAACCCCTACTGGTCCCACAGAGGGGAACATCCTGCATGTAACCCATCCTAGTGCTGGGAGCAGTGGGCTGCCATATGTACGGCGCCCGGGGGGCAGTGTAGGGAATGGTGCCTTCAGGGACACCTCTGTAATCTTTCGGGGACTTGATCTGGTGACCTTCCAGTTCCCAAGCCAAGACCCTACGGACTCCACCACCACCGCCCTAGAGACGGTTTACCAAAGCAATAAACAAATGCTGATATTTCCAGCGTAGTAGCTAACCACCGCAGAAGCTGCATTTCTGTTGATTTTATTTTGGAAAACAAGCAGAAACCTGAGCTGCTTCTGTCAGCGAGTGTTTCGATCTGTTTATAAACTGGAATGAAACGTAAAACTGTAACGTTGAAATGTTCCCGGAGGCTTTTCCTCTGCATGCTCGTCTGTAAAGTTTCTTAATACAGTTGTGGAGAGCATCAGCTCTTCATACATTAAACTGCCCACTGTAGGACAATCAAATGAATAATGAACACATATCTTGAAACATAAGGAATTGCTGGTGTATAAATAATATACTTAAACTGGACATGTTTTTGTTCATCCCGTAAAATGGGTTACTTTATTTGATGTCATTTATTTCAAAGTTGTTGAACTGCGTTTCAAACAACTTCATTTGATTTGATTGAATCTGAATCTGTCTTAAATTAAACGAGTGTTGTTCTACTGTATTTATCTGCCTTTATTCTTATTCTTTTATATTGTTTCATTTATAATACTGTCTTGTTTCAAATTGTTCAACTGAAAGTACTTATGTTTACAACAGGTGTGTTTTCCTCTTACATTGTACCAGGTGACGGTGGTCATTGTGTTGACGTCGGCCACCTTGGCGGCCTCCTGCAGGTCGGGGCAGTCCATTATCTCCCCCATCTGGAAGGGAATGACCATGGGGGTCGTTTCCACGGCAACGGGAAGATCGCAGTCGTTAGCGCGGACGACCTCGTCGGGCCGAAGGACGGTCAGACGCATCGCGATCTTACTGCACGACGTCTTGTTCCTGCGGAGAGGCAACAGTAATGCTAATGTTCAGTAGCTAACCACAACAGCATCTGTGTTGTTGCTTTCTGGGGAAACAAGCATAACTCTGAGCTGTTCAGAAACTCTCAGACTTTTTCAGAAACTCTCAGATTTTTTCAGAAACTCTCAGACTTTTGACTTTGTTCAGAGACACAGTTGCACACAGAATATGCGTTCAGAAATAGAACATTATTGACATTAAATCTGGATATACTAAAACGGTATCTGCTGCAGAGTACTCACGTATCGCTATATATAATATCGCAATACTTAGCATATTGTAAAATTGCAATACGATCGTATGGTGGGGACCCTGGTGATTCTCACCCCTACTTTTTAGTTGTAGTTGCTTTGAAAAACGATCCTAAGCAGGCGCTTGGATGGGCCTCTTCGTGGTCGTCCCGTAGGTGTTGAGTTACTCTATGGGGCTTTTATTTTGAAGAACATGCCTAGTTCTGGGCTTCAGGTAAGGAAACACTCATTCCATGGGGCCTCTTGGATGATAGAGTAACACTATGGGGCTTTTATTTTGAAAACAAGCCTTACCCTGAGATACTTGTTAGAATAAATTGACTTTTAAATCTGAAAAACCTGCCTTTCCTTAGCCTCCAGTGAGGACATAGACCCTCAGGCTTTTATTCAGAAAAACGTGCCTCTTCTGGAGCGAACACGTGTTAACTGTATGTCTAACTGTCTGTCTCATATAAAGATCCTGCTCCTCCAGAAGGAGGTCATGCAGTCATACAGAAAGCAGGACGCTGATTAATCGCAGAGCAGCGAGCGGCGTTCCCACACGTTCTGTAAAGTCATTTTAGCCGTGCGAGCTGAGTGTATCGGAAAGGAAACAGGAAGTGAGTTCTGACCACACAGGAAGAGAAAGCAGAACACACTGGGCTGTTGAAATTAGTCAAAGCATCAGTAAAATGCTTTACAAACACACTGACACCTTCAGCCTGCTCTGATGTGTCCTCTGTTTGTATCAGTCCTGTTCATCTCCTTTAGCTGAGGCTCTTATCTTTCATCCAAAGAGACTCACAGTTACTTCAGAAACACAGAGACTCAAACTCTGAACAACGAGGAGAGGTCAGATATTTTCACTTCAAACAAGACCTACCAGAGTTAGAGCTGGGGGGTT
Organism: Eleginops maclovinus; assembly: GCF_036324505.1. Lineage (NCBI taxonomy): Eukaryota > Metazoa > Chordata > Actinopteri > Perciformes > Eleginopidae > Eleginops > Eleginops maclovinus. Next base: position 603,508 of record NC_086366.1, read on the forward strand.
AGTTACAAGGGCTAAGCTAACTCTGTAGAGTAGAGTTTAATTACCAGCAATGAAAACAGATGTGTAAAAAGCCTTTTATAATAAAAACCCACTGTGACACAAACTCTGCAAAACATACATCATTTACTCCTCCTTGTTCATATTATATTAATTTAACCTAAAGATGGTTCTCCTTTTATTTGTAGTTCCTTAATTTTTCTTTAATTTGATGTTACTTTTATGGGTTTCAATTTACAGGACTTCATTTCATTTGAATTCATTTGTATAATTCAAATTCATTTGATTTGATATCTCTTTATTTAATTACATTTTATTTCCAATGATATGATTTCATTTTATTTAACTTGATGAAATGGGTTGGACTCACCTCAGCATGCAGATGTAGAGGCCGGTGTCTGCGGCGCTGCTCGGCTGCAGCCACAGTCTGTCCCGGTCTCTGCTGAGCCTCGAGCTGCAGAAACACATCAGGTCTAATCAGAACCAGAACTGATGTCCTGTTAGCAGCTGACGCTAATGGAGCCTCCATGCATCCTGTCTGAAGGGAAATCATTAAGCTCTCCATCAGTCAGAGACGCTCGCTGAGTCTCTGGAAGCTCTTTAAACCCGTCCTGTAGCTCTGCAGGCCGAGGGGACAGACCCAGCTTTAGCTTTACCTCTCACCTCCTGTGGACCGAAGCTGGGCTATAAATCATTACATCATTATTAATGTTGTGGTATGAGATTAGATATATATTGTGGACATTTAGTGGCATCAAGTCTCCTTCAGTTATACATTTGTCTCCTTAACGTCCGCACTAATCATCAGTGTGTTCTGAGAAATAAATACAAGTTGTTTCATCAAAACCAGTCCTGATTGAACTAGCGTTACAATGATACACTCTACCATTGGATAGACTGCATCTTTATTATTGCCATGATTCAAAATGCCATGGACCAGGGAGATGCTGCCTTCAGGGACCAGCACAGAAACACCGCATCACATACCTGTAGGGGATCGGCTGCTCCAAGTCATGGCCCTCGGGGAGGCGGTACCAGAACAGGTTGTGACCGGCGCTCTGGGTTGAGGTGTAGTTGTAGACGGATGGGTGAGAGAAGAGAGGGCAGGAGAGCCAGCCCACCTCCCCCTCCAGCACTGACACCCCCCCCACACTGGACTCCCCCCAGTCATAACACATGGGCTCTAAGGGGAGACAAACATCAGGAGATGTTGATGTAGAAGAGACATGAAGAAGAGGATCTTTAAACGACTGAGGCGGTTTAAAAAACACTGACACCACAAAGTGACCGATATCTGATCAGCTGATTTTCAGACAGGTTTTTATAGCGATGGATCAGGACAGAAAGACAGTCTTTGTTCCTGAGACTTTAGAGTCTCTGAACACAGAGGGGACACATGGTTATACAAGGAGAGGATCTTTGAACGACTGAAGGGGTTTAAAAAGTAACAACTTCTGATAAACTCAAGTGTTCCCTCTCCAGGCTGGACCCTACATGACTGTGAGTCAGACAGGATATATGTGTCACGGTTTATCTTCCGTTTCGTGGTCACAAAGGTTCATTATCTCTGGAGGGTCTGAAGCCTGGATCTGAGACTCAGTGAATCTTGCAGCGGCCGTAATGAAGTTATTCTCTAAGGTTATAATCACGTTATGATGGATCGGGGTGCAGGGACGTCTCTCTCATTGGACGGCGTCCAGGCAGCTGATTGAAGGGTTTTATGCGAGCATCAAACAGAGCTTAGTGGCTCCGCCGTTAAATGGCCTTGTTACAGGAAGGACATTATCACGCTGGCATCTCATTAAAGGAGTGGAGCGCAGCGGGTCCATTAAAACCCTGACATCCTCCGAGCTGCTGCACACTAAACACTTTACAGAGGATCCGTCAGAGGCTCTATCGGAGATAAAAACGCTTCTGATGATCCATTTATTCATTATTCTGTACAACACGCTGTTCGGACTGAGGCAGGAACAACAGAGCAGGGGGGGAAGGATGACAGATAACTCTTTGGGGCTGAAAACACTCAAAATACATATTCAAACGAGGCTGAGAAGCATCTGAAGCTCGGACACGGAGTTATCATGAGGACATTGATAACACAGCGTGGCTCTTTACACATTATCATCAACATCATGTTTTTAAACCAACATGTGGAGAATCCACAGAAGGACTATGGCATCTTTTATCATTCTTTAAGAACTCTTAAGTGTCCTGGGAGGAAGATGCTGCTACGAGTTCAGAAGAAATACATGTACCTAGATCAGGGAGGTCCAACCATTTCACATTGAGGGCCACAACAACATAGGGAGGTCTGGGCCCCTCGCTAGAGGAGAGGTTTATTCCCTCATATGTTAACTTATCAGCAAAATCATTTAAATGTAAGGAAATTATTCTTGAAACCGGATAAACACCAAGAAACAACCAGCCCTCATCTCAGCTCTCCGTAGGGTTAATATCTCTTGTTACAGAGAGTGTTAAAAACAGGAGCCTCAGATTGATCATAATAAGGGGAAATGTGGAGGGTCTATCTTTTAGGTTGCTATTCAAACACATTTGTTTTATCCATTAAGATTTGTTAGAAAATGTTTTAATTGACTGAATTAATTTGAGAAGTGGGCTCCGCCTCCTCTGCTGTGGTCCAGTCAGCTCCTGGGATTTTAACTAGTTTTTAATTTGCTCTTGTTTACACAGTATTTTAACAGGGCTTTATAAACAATTGTTATGAATTTCTTTAGAGTTTTTTATAAAGTGTTTAAACTTCTTCCATCCCCGAGAGCCAGTGCACGGCCCTAACCCTAACTTTGCAATCTTTCAACATGTATAATCAAACATCGTCTGCATAGAGCATGTCATTTTATATCATTTGAACTTCAAGAAAAGAAAAATGAGCAAATCCTGCAAGAAAGTCAAGTGTCTTCTGCTACCAGGATACTCTATCTACTCATGTGTTGTTTAAAGGGTTGCATATTGACCGAAGTTAGACTGGATTTTTAAGTTTAACCTGCACTGTAATCCCAAATGCAGAGAAACTATACGAATAAGTAGTGTCAATTCTAAATAAATACATATATTCTAATAACTTCAATGTTTTGAGTTCCCGCAACAACTCTAAACAGTATTTTCCATGGAGGCGTCTGCTGAGGGTCATGGGTAATGTAGTCCAAACAACCTTCCATCATACCAGCATACTCCGGGAGTAGAGAAGCCAAACGCCTCAAACTGATGACGGCAATAAAAAAGTGCAGGAGAGACTTTAATGACAATTGATCATCAGAATTAACGCAGACTCATTATCTGCTGATTGATTTCATTGGCTAATGCTTTCAGCACTGACTCAGTCCGCAGCGGATCCATCAAATCAGAGAGACACTCATCCAGGTCCTCAAACACCTCATTTATAATGCATGAGTAATGACGCATTCAAAGACGTGATGATAATGACTGATTCCTTATTAAGGACAGCAGGAGAGGACTCTTTAAAGTAGAGACACTACATACTGATATACACCTGAACATCAGCAGGAGAGGACTCTTTAAAGTAGAGACACTACATACTGATATACACCTGAACATCAGCAGGAGAGGACTCTTTAAAGTAGAGACACTACATACTGATATACACCTGAACATCAGCAGGAGAGGACTCTTTAAAGTAGAGACTCTACATACTGATATACACCTGAACATCAGCAGGAGAGGACTCTTTAAAGTAGAGACTCTACATACTGATATACACCTGAACATCAACAGGAGAGGACTCTTTAAAGTAGAGACACTACATACTGATATACACCTGAACATCAGCAGGAGAGGACTCTTTAAAGTAGAGACTCTACATACTGATATACACCTGAACATCAGCAGGAGAGGACTCTTTAAAGTAGAGACTCTACACACTGATATACACCTGAACATCAGCAGGAGAGGACTCTTTAAAGTAGAGACACTACATACTGATATACACCTGAACATCAGCAGGAGAGGACTCTTTAAAGTAGAGACACTACATACTGATATACACCTGAACATCAGCAGGAGAGGACTCTTTAAAGTAGAGACTCTACATACTGATATACACCTGAACATCAGCAGGAGAGGACTCTTTAAAGTAGAGACTCTACACACTGATATACACCTGAACATCAGCAGGAGAGGACTCTTTAAAGTAGAGACACTACATACTGATATACACCTGAACATCAGCAGGAGAGGACTCTTTAAAGTAGAGACACTACATACTGATATACACCTGAACATCAGCAGGAGAGGACTCTTTAAAGTAGAGACACTACATACTGATATACACCTGAACATCAGCAGGAGAGGACTCTTTAAAGTAGAGACTCTACATACTGATATACACCTGAACATCAGCAGGAGAGGACTCTTTAAAGTAGAGACTCTACATACTGATATACACCTGAACATCAGCAGGAGAGGACTCTTTAAAGTAGAGACACTACATACTGATATACACCTGAACATCAGCAGGAGAGGACTCTTTAAAGTAGAGACACTACATACTGATATACACCTGAACATCAGCAGAGAGGACTCTTTAAAGTAGAGACACTACATACTGATATACACCTGAACATCAGCAGGAGAGGACTCTTTAAAGTAGAGACACTACATACTGATATACACCTGAACATCAGCAGGAGAGGACTCTTTAAAGTAGAGACTCTACATACTGATATACACCTGAACATCAGCAGGAGAGGACTCTTTAAAGTAGAGACACTACATACTGATATACACCTGAACATCAGCAGGAGAGGACTCTTTAAAGTAGAGACACTACATACTGATATAGCATCAGGGCCGGTGACACCAGCAGAATCAATACACTGATCAGGAAAGCTGGCTCTGTCATCGCTTCAAACTGGACCCTTTAGAGGCTGTGGTGGAGAGGAGGACTCTGAACAGACTGCTGTCCATCATGGATAAACCCCCACCTGCAGCTGGAAGGACAGTGGAGCTCCTTCTCCAACAGACTGCTCCAGCTCCTCACCAGGACAGGTTCAGCAGAACCTCCCTGCCCTCAGCAGTAACTCTGTGCTATAGCTCCCCTCTGGCTGCAGGACTCTCTGCTCTATATTTCTATTTCTTTTTTTTTTGCCATGCTTCATATTGTATTGTATTTTGCTGCGGTAACGAAAACATTTCCCAATTTGGGATAAATAAAGTATTTCTGATTCTGATTCTGAAGGATGAGGAGATAGCTAGAGGTTTCTCTCAGAAACCCCCAGTGGATGTGGGGTAAAATACCCCAAACTGGTTTAAACCGGTGGAAAACATTCAAATGAACAAGTAGATGTATTTCTCATTTGTTCCTCCTGGTTTAGTTTCTTGGTTTTAATTGCAACGTCCCCAGAGATTTAGTCTCAGTAGCGGATTGAACTCAGCGCAGTGTGGGCCGACAGCGTCCTGGTTTGGGTCCGGAGCCTCAGTTTGAGAGCCTATAGTGCAGGAGAGTTTCAGCCCCACTGCTTTTAGGATCCTGTACCCTGAGCGCTAGATTAATGGAGGCTCCCTACACCTCCTGTACAGAGTGTGTGTGTGTGTGTGTGTGTGTGTGTGTGTGTGTGTGTGTGTGTGTGTGTGTGTGTGTGTGTGTGTGTGTGTGTGTGTGTGTGTGTGTGTGTGTATGTGTGTGTGTGTGTGTGTGTGTGTGTGTGTGTGTGTGTGTGTGTGTGTGTGTGTGTGTGTGTGTGTGTGTGTGTGTGTCTTGGTAATTGACCTGTCAGGTTTTCCTGCCCAGAGTATTAGTCTTTCTATTAAAACCTTCTCCAACACGTATACCCTCCTCCCTCACTATCCTCCTATCAGTCTGCAGTCACACACACACACACACACACACACACACACACACACTAGGAGTGTAATAAATGTTGGGGAGAGTTTTATGTTTATTCTGCAAGACCTGAACATGTTTCTCTACAAAAACTAGACCCCCTGAAACCCTGACATGACTCAGCATCTCCTCACTTCCTGTCCCTGGTGTGGAGGTCAATGGTTTCTGGATGTATTTTTGGTTGCTCATCTGGAATCAGGTCTGTGGTTAACACAAGCTGGAGAGGTTTTCACATGTTCTACATAGAACACGTCAGTAAATACCCCACTGAGGGATTTAAAACATCCTTCCCCAACCCCCCCAATGTACGTCCATCCATCGTTTCACCCTCCCTCATTTTACATCTACCCGTCCTCCCCTTAACCCTAATTTAACATCCATCGTCCCCCCCAACCCCCACTTTATTCCTCCCTGTATATCCATCCTCCTCCAACCCACTGCCCCCCAGCCCCCCCGGACAGTGTTAAATGACCTTCCTCTCCAGGACCATCCGTTGCTTCTGCTTTTAATTAACCCCGGCTCTGAGAGCAGACTCTCTACCTTCTGTGGACGCTGGGGGGGGGGGGTGTCTGAGCATCAGCAGTTTTACATCCAAATGAAACATAAAACCACATCTGCAACGAACAACTAACCAGAGAAACGTCCTTCCCACGTCAGCTGGACTGACAACAGCATCTCTGGCAGCTTTGAATAAAGAATAACTATCATGATCACAAACACCAACACGTTCTCCTGTGGACCGACCAATGAATGCAGCTGTCATTAAACCCATTCATGCATTAGGGTCTGCAACTAAGAAAACAGGAGACAGTGTCACCATCACTGTGGAACACTCACCATTTTACTTTTCTTACTTTTCCTCAGAATTGGACTTTTTTCCTGAATTTCTTCGGGGCTCTGTTTTCAGACGGACGGTGAAAATGATTTTTTCTCAGACATTGAATTTTCTTTCAAGATGTCACTTTTTTTTTTCTCCTGATTTTAGATTTGATTTCTTTGTTTCTATAATTTCACATTTTTCATAATTTGACTTTTTTATTTTTGACTTTCATTCAGAATTCTTTCATAATTCCATTTTTTCATCATTTATATTTTCCCTGTGGGTAACTTTTTGCTTTCTTTTTCATAATTGGACTTTTTTTCAGAATTTAGACTGGGCTCTGGTTTCAGACGGAGGGTGAGAAGAGGAGCTGCAGCACAGGCAGTATGAGAATAATGAAGAGCTTTCTGACCATTAAAGGAAAGTGTTGTTGGACTGCTGGGACTGACACTCCATCACCCCCCCCCCACAGCTGGGACCTACCTGACGGCTGATTGACAGCTGGTGTTATCCCGCCCACAGTGACGAGGATGAACAGGAGGGTGGAGACGAAGGACGCCCTGCAGAGAGACAGACTGTTTAAGGCGCACGTTGGGAAAGTAAGCAGGTTAAACATTTGAGTCACGTTTCAAACAAAAGTGATTTGAGATGGAAATGTTTTCTGAAAACAGGAACAGAATGTAGAATAATTGAGAAAAACACCCAAAGAATGCATGAAAAATGTCCCAAAAATATGACAGAATTATCTTTGAAACAAATAAATACCTTAAATGTTTTAAAAACAATTATCAAACATTTGAAGAACATTTAAAAGTGTCAAAAATGAGAAGACTCACGTGAACAATCGAACACCGTGAAAGAGAGTCAGATGTGACGGTGTTACAGAACACCATGCTAAACTGCTCTACATTATAAAACGCAGAACAGATTGTGAGAAATATTGGAGAATAAAGTCTCAAAAAATTGAAAAATGACCTAAAATGATTTGAAACATGTCCAAAGAAATTCATCCAAACTTTCCAAATAAACTGGAGATGCATACCAAACCAAAATGGAAACACACAGATTGGACCCTCACCCTAGTCTAATCATATTAATGATTTTGGGGGGTTTAGTACAAGATGGGATGTAGCTTTCCAATAAATGAAGCCTTAGCTTGACGCTCGTAGCAATTTCCCTCGTCGTAATCCACATCAAAAAATCCACAGGACAACTCGGTAAATTCAACCGTTTACTTCAATTCAAGATGAAATAAGCACAGAAAATAATGTCTTTTTACAAAGTTATACAGTTTATCCAAAGATCGAGAGAGAGTGAGAGAGGTCAAAAAACTGTGTGGCTCCACTCTTGCATTTCCTGACTGACCCCAGATTAACCCCGGAAACTCCTCCCATGAGTGTATCAAAACACCAACAAACTGCATTTAGGCTCCTACATTACCGGCCCCTAATTGTAATCAATGCCCTTGAAGACAATTACTCAAACTTTTAACTTAAATTAAAGGAGCCTACATGCTATGTTACTTTTACTGTAGTTAAAGAACAACAATATAAACAAATCTTATTCTTGTTCATCGCCCTGTCCAAACGGGTCTTTCAAAACAGTTCATCAATTATCTTCTGATTCTTGCAGAAGACATAGCTTTGTTATTGGACGACAAAGCTCATTGGTCTTGGTCTTGACTTTCACCTGACGAACCAGGCCTTTCTTGTCGGGAAAGGTTTCCACAATTCTTCCAAGTGGCCATGAATTTCTGGGTGAAGTGTCGTCTACAATCAGCACCACGTCACCGACGCAGAAGTTTCTTCCAGGCGTGAACCATCGTTGACGTTCTTGAAGCTGCATGAGGTATTCCCTGCACCAGCGTTTCCAGAAAGTCTTGAACCTTGTGCTTTCACTGTTCAAGTACTTTAACACAGCCGTGCTATCTGTCCAAAAGATGGAGTCGTGAAGTTCCAGTTCGAGCTCTATCTCCAGAAGCTTGTCCATTTTGATTGCAACTGTGGCTGCAGTCAGTTCCATTCTTGGTATGGTTGGGGACTTCAAGGGCGCGACCCTTGCCTTTTCCTCTTCAGGTATTGAGTTGAGTAACTTCCGGCTGTTGCTTGACCATTTTGTTAGTCGAAATCCACCTTTTGCCAACATGTTCCTCAGGTCGGCGCAAAGGGCGATTGCTGTGTCTTCATCAGTAGTTGACTTAAGACAGTCATCTACGTAGAATTTTTTCTTGACTGTTCTGGCAGCTTCCTGACAGAATTCTTCCTCAAAATCTGTTGCACATTTCTGAAGCGCAAAGGTTGCCACACTTGGCGATGATGTTGCGCCAAAGATGTGGACCAACATCTTGTGTTCAACAAGTTCCTGCTCATAGTTCCCGTCAGGCCACCAGAGAAACCTGAGGAGATCCGTGTCTTCATTGCTGACCCTGACCTGGTAGAACATGGCCTCCACGTCAGCCATAACTGCCACAGTCTCTTGTCGGAACCTCATAAGGACCCCCACTAGTGAGCTTGTCAGGTCCGGTCCCTGCAGGAGCTGTTGGTTCAGCGATGTCCCTCCAAAGCTTGCTCCACAGTCAAAGACGACGCGCAGTTTTTGCTTGACTGGATGTCTGACTCCATGATGAGGCAGATACCATGTCCGCCCTTCAGTTGGCTCCTGTTCTGTACTGTCGAGCTTTACAGCATGACCTTTCTTGAGTATGTCATCCATGAATGCAACGTATTCCGCATAAAACTTGGCGTCTTTAGAGAATCTTTTTCGTAAGTTCAAAGCCCGTTGCGCTGCAACTGATCTGTTGTTTGGCATACACAATGACTTGTTCCTCACTGGAAGACACACACTGTAATGACCGTCCGAAAGTTTTGCGGATTGACACACCGTGTTGACGAACTTGTGATCATCCTTGGACATTTCGATATCCTCGTCTTGTCCGGCATCGGGAAAGTCCTGCTTGAACTGCAGTTGCCAGAGCTCTTCTAGCTTAGCTACTGAGATTCGATTAGCAAAGACTTCTGTCAATCTGTTTGTCTCCATTGTACCACTTCCACCCCTGAGCGGTCCATTTACAGTCCAGCCTAATATTGTTCTCACGGCGTATGGTCCATCGTCCACGCTGTTGACCACTTGTAGTGGCTCCATCGCCTTGGGAACATTTGCTCCAATGAGTAATCCAACCCCAGCTTTGATAGTGGGAAGTTTCACCTCCTTTAGGTGAGGCCAACTGTTAACATCCTCTTGGCGGGGGATATTATCTTTGGTTACAGGGATGTGTTTTTGTGAATACACCTCTGAAAGTTCAATAAACTGGTTGCCATCCAGACTACTGATTTCCAGTCCAGTGACAATGCATGCGTTCACAACAGATTCATTACCCATAGTACGCAACAAGATATTAACATTGCGTCCATTCATGTTAAGTTGGTTTATCAGTGACTCTGTAGCGAAAGTAGCTGAGCTACCTGGGTCCAAAAAGGCATATGTTCTCACTGCCTTGGTTCCTTTTTGTGCCTTGACACACACTGGAATAATGGAAAGGACACAATCCTCCTTACCGGCCCCAATGATGCCAACAGTTTCAGTCATTTGTACAAGAGCACTTGATAAAGATTGTTGTCCACGACTTTCTGTTGCAGTTTCTCCCTGCAAGTCTTTAGTGTACATGTGCAGCAGTGTGGGATGCAGTCGAGAGCACTCTTCACATTGAACTTTCTCTTTGCAGCTGCTACTCATGTGACCGTGTTTCAAACATGCAAAACACAAACCTTTGCGTCTCAAGAAGTCAATCTTCTCTTTGTGTGGCTTGCCCTTGAGTTTTCTGCAGACTGTGAGGCTGTGTTGCTCTCCTTTGCAATAAACACAAGGCTTGCTGTTTGCGTCCACTGTGACAGGTTGTGTTTTTAAAGTTGCTTGCTTGTCGTTTTCCATCTTGACTTTGTTTTCGATTCCGGCGGGAACAACGGCAGTTGTGAATACCTTCTTGGGTTTGAATGTCTCGGCATATTGTGGTTTTGGTCGGACTGGGTCTTTCATGCCTGTGGTGGTTTCTTTTATGTTTCCATAGAGTGGGTGTAACATATATCTAACCTGCTTGTTGACAAAGTTGACGAAATCCTTGAACTTCGCTCTTTTCTTTGTTTTTTCTTGTAGGTCGCAGGCAGACTTTCTCCAGGTTTCTTTGAGTCTGTATGGAAGCTTGTTAGCCAATGCCTTTATGTTAGCTGTGTTATCCAAGTCTTCCATGTAGCTAATATCTGTCATTGTGTTTGAGCATCCAGTGAGGAATAATGCGAAGGACTGTAGTGCAGCGCCATCTTCTGGCTTAATTGTCTGCCAATCCAAAGCCTCCATTATGTAAGCTTCTGCTATCTTGTAGTCGTCGCCGAAAAACTCCTTCAGCATTTGTTTTGCTTTAGCATAACCTGCTGAGGGTTCCATGTGGATGCAGCTCTTAACTAAGTCGTGCGGTTGTCCACTTGTGTACTGCAGCAAAAATTGTAGGCGATCACGATTGTCGCCAGTGCGGCCTTCAACTCCATGTTCAATAGATCTGATAAAGGATTTATATTCAAGCGGGTCACCCTTGAATATTGGAATAGTGAGATGGGGAAGTAATGAAGCGTTGTGATTCTTCACCAGATACTCTGTCACATTGACTTGCTGAGAGATGGCCTTGCATAGACTATCAAGCCCAGGTCCACTATTGAGTTCCATGTCTTTTGCAGTTGAGGCTCTTTGAGGCATTGCTGGCTGAAGAATGGGTTTAACGTCGGGGTTAGTTATGACGTGCTGTGATGGTAGTTGAAAAGTAGTTTTTACCTCTGTTTCGCCAACCTGTTCATCAATGTCATTGATGCTCGTGCCTGCTTGTGTGTATTCATATTTTTGCAAAACTTCAATTTTTGCATCTGACTCAGCAAGAGCAGTCTGCATTTCATGCATTTCTTTTCTAGCCTTTATGGCGGCTTCTATTCTTTTGTGCTCTGCTTCTCTGTATCCCTTTTCTGCATGCCAATCTGCTTCTTCCTTTTCTATGGCCAACTTCTCCCTTAAAGCAGCAGCCTTTGCATTTAAAGATGCACGCTCCATTTCTGCCTTTATTCTGACTGAGGAAGAAGCTGACCACTCGCTTCCAAATAGTGATCCGCGTCTACTTGTACGTTTAGTAGTCGATTTTGACGATGTAGACCTGTTATCTGTGTGTGTTACTTGTTCATCACACTCTTCAGCCTGCACTGAGCGTTTCATGACCTCTTTCATCCATTCCTCACATTTCCAGAAGAAATCATCCATTGATTTATCTTTAGGATCAAACCAATTCTTTTGATTATCAGCATATTCATCCTCATCCATGAATTGTTGCAAACCAGAATTTAGGTTGGACAACTCTTGATGCAAAATACTAAAGTCAACACGCAATTTATTTTTTACAGTGTCGACATTTGCATCGTCTTCCATTAATTGCTCAATTTGCTTTATCATGCTAGTTAGCTGGGACAGCTTGCATTTGCGTGCTTGGATTTGTCTAGCCTTGCGTTCCTCTACAGCCTTCTCAGTCATTTTTACTGTTCGTTTTCCACTGTCTTGTTCATCCATAACAAGCTGAATTTTCCACACTTAGCCTACTTGGTAAAAATGTCGAAGCACCGCAGAGTGAGCGTTACGCTTGAAATCCGTTCCACTTCGTCATTCAGCCGAACGACGGGCACGGCACGCGCATGCACTTCACTGCCGTCCTTGTAAAGTAGCGTCAATTAGCGATCCGCGGCCGAGCAAAGGCAGATAAAACTTACGGTTTGTTGAATTATCTTCTCAATACCACCGTGAAGTCAGTGCAAAGTTCCTTCTTTCGTTATCCGTTTCGAGTCAAGCCGTTCCAAATTCCAGTAGCGTAAATCCATGCAGAGCTAGTTTTTTGACTAATGTAGCTTTCCAATAAATGAAGCCTTAGCTTGACGCTCGTAGCAATTTCCCTCGTCGTAATCCACATCAAAAAATCCACAGGACAACTCGGTAAATTCAACCGTTTACTTCAATTCAAGATGAAATAAGCACAGAAAATAAATGTCTTTTTACAAAGTTATACAGTTTATCCAAAGATCGAGAGAGAGTGAGAGAGGTCAAAAAACTGTGTGGCTCCACTCTTGCATTTCCTGACTGACCCCAGATTAACCCCGGAAACTCCTCCCATGAGTGTATCAAAACACCAACAAACTGCATTTAGGCTCCTACAGGGGATGTTTTGTAAATCCTCTCAATCTGTATACTGGAAGCGACAGATGATAAGATAGCAATTATGGTAATCCATGACCAGCTTCCTATAGATGACCCAAACTCAGGCACTCTGTCTCTCACCTAAGACCAACGTCATTATTAAAATGTCAAAGTTAGATAATTGAGCTTCACCTTTCCCTACCTCTCCATCCTTCACTTAATGACTGCTTCTAACGCGAGAGCGTCATGTGAGACAGAAGCTGAGTCTCATCATACTGAGAGATCGGCATCAGAGACCATGAGAGAGGACAGGCGGGGGGGAGGGGGATAGAACGAGACAACAGAAGTAAAATTGTGAATTTCTTTTCAAATTGATGTCAAAAATATCTGGGAAAATGTCCCAGAAACGATCTGAATAAACATTAGTAAAAGGCTTAAGAAATAATTGAAGAATATGTGAATAAAGTCTAAAAGGAAACGGGAAACACTTTCCAAGTATGTTGAATATTAAGTATGTTGAATATTAAGTATGTTGAATATTAAGTGTGTTGAATATTAAGTGTGTTGAATATTAAGTGTGTTGAATATTAAGTATGTTGAATATTAAGTATGTTGAATATTAAGTGTGTTGAATATTAAGTGTGTTGAATATTAAGTGTGTTGAATATTAAGTGTGTTGAATATTAAGTGTGTTGAATATTAAGTATGTTGAATATTAAGTGTGTTGAATATTAAGTGTGTTGAATATTAAGTATGTTGAATATTAAGTGTGTTGAATATTAAGTATGTTGAATATTAAGTGTGTTGAATATTAAGTGTGTTGAATATTAAGTGTGTTGAATATTAAGTGTGTTGAATATTAAGTGTGTTGAATATTAAGTATGTTGAATATTAAGTGTGTTGAATATTAAGTATGTTGAATATTAAGTGTGTTGAATATTAAGTGTGTTGAATATTAAGTGTGTTGAATATTAAGTATGTTGAATATTAAGTGTGTTGAATATTAAGTGTGTTGAATATTAAGTATGTTGAATATTAAGTGTGTTGAATATTAAGTATGTTGAATATTAAGTATGTTGAATATTAAGTATGTTGAATATTAAGTATGATGATTATTAAGTGTGTTGAATATTAAGTGTGTTGAATATTAAGTATGTTGAATATTAAGTGTGTTGAATATTAAGTATGTTGAATATTAAGTGTGTTGAATATTAAGTATGTTGAATATTAAGTATGTTGAATATTAAGTATGTTGGGAAAATGTCTTGAAGATTAAGTGAAAAATGTCCAAATTAAAAAATGTCTTTTTTTAAAGTGAAAATTGGCTAAATTTAGCACGAAAAAGGAGAAAAATGTTGAATCAAATGTGAAAATCCACCAAGAGAATCTGAAAAAATCTCCCAAAAAGATGTGAAAACAGAATCAAATGTCTGATGTCTTTCATGCCAGACGGCGCTCTCATAGGGGAGACAATTACTACATGTATTAGAGAGTAATAAACCAAGAGGTTCAGTCAGGTTCAGCCTGCTCAGTCAGAGAAGGATTACAGGTGTCCTGCACCGGGACGTCCTCTACAGGAGACAGGTGTCCCCATTTTTCAGAATAAAAGCCCAGGGAGCGTAATGCTGAGGAGCAGAGTTTTAGAAAAGACAGACGGAGAGAGAGAGAGAGAGTCATGGTCGACCGACAGGCAGAACTAATGGAGCCCAGGAGGGACATCCATCACACACACACACACACACACACACACACACACACACACACACACACACACACACACACACACACACACACACACACACACACACACACAGGACTTGGATTCCATTGAAGGCTAGAGTAGAGCACTCTGACGGAGGCCCCTGAGGGTCAGACGGTTGGGAGGACGGGCTGCAAAATATACAACAGGTATTTTAGTTCAGCTGAAGACGTGTTATCACCATCCTCTCGTGCAGGTACGTGTCTCTATCGACCCGTGGACCGGACTGGGCTCATTGATTTCAGTTTACTGGGCTCTACTTCCTGTTGGAGGACAGCCTGTAGGTCTATAGGACTTACTGCATGTCAATGGCCCCACTTTGTCTCAACAAAGATCAATATTCCGCTGAATTTCTGTGAAATATTTCCATAAAATATGGGAAAGAATATGTGAAAAATGAACAAAACAACTTTAAATATTTGAATAATAAACAGACTGCTCCACGGACTGGGATCCAACCAGCAACCTACTGGTTCAGAGATGACCTCACAGCCAACGGATGCCTCTCATGAACAGGATCAGCGCCACAGGATCCCCTCACCCTGCCTTACTCTAGAGACCCCCCGCAGTGATGTCCTTTCACTGCTACAGATATTACTGTAACGGACTGAAGGAGGTCCCGTCTCTCAGAGGCTGAGGCCCCCCAGATCCACCTGTTCTACAAACCAGTTAGACCAGTTCTTTAAATCTGCCTCACTTAAAGACTCTGTTTATAATAACACATATGACGATGATGATGACGATGATGATGATGAAGAGGCAGGTGTGCTGCAGTGTGTTTGTGCTGATTCTGCAGAATCCTCACGCTGATGGGATTAAGTTTAATCTGATTATCATCGATGGAGAACTCTCTGCCAACGGACTCTAAACCCTTCATCATCCAGACCAACTTTCAGTGAATTTAGAAAAGGTGTGTGTGGATATTCATGAAGAGTAGAAACAGTATGACGCTGTGTGTGCCAGTTTTTATGAAACAGTGAATACAGAGGAGGTCAAATCAGCACCAAAACAGGAGCAAAAGGCTGAAGAAATTGTGAAATATATCCCAGAAATATGTGATTAAATGTCCCAAAAACATGGGATATTGATGTGGAAAATATCTGGTTCACGTCCAAAGAATAACAATAAAAGTTCCAACAGAATAAGGAGGTGAAAGGAGCACAGCCTTAAAGAGCAGTGAAATACTGAAGCAGAAACACAGAATTAATGAAGTAAACAAACATGAGACCAGAGTGGATTATTACGTAGAAAATATCTGGCTAAAATGTCCTAAAAATAGTGCTGCATAGATGAACCGAGCCCTCGGAGCACAGCGTGAAGTGCGAGAAACAAAACAAACATCTGCGGAGAAAGTCGAGAGGATTCCTGAGCGACGAGGGGAAATGCTGTCGAAAATATCCGGAAACAAAGTCCTACAAATATTTGTAAAAGTCTCCAAAAAAAAATAGTCCGAACCTCCGAAGAAACTGGGAAACATGTCTGGAAATGATTTCTAAACTGCGTGAACAGAGGGGTGAGCAGTAGCCTATCAGAGCCGACCAGCAGAACCAGTCTGACGAACCAGGCTGATGTGCTCCCAGTTATCATGAACTGGTACCAGTAACCAACAGAACTATTCCTCTGGCTCTCTGATGAGGCTCTAACCCCGACCTAACACTGGTTCCTCTGTGATAACAAGGATCCAGATGTTCCCTTCGGTGCGACAGACGGTAAACGGACCCACGGAACCCTCTCCGCCGGTCCGGAGAGGAACACTTTCTGACAGAAACACAAGCAGGACTTACATGGAGAGCAGGTCTGGGAGGTCTGCCGCTGAGGAGGAGTAGATCGGGGTTATCTCGGTGTGTGTGAGTGTGTGTCCTTCTGCTGCAGCCTCACACACACTCTCTGGTTAGCTCCGCAGCACCGGGAGCTCTGAAGATTTACAGCCGCCTGTCAGCGCTGCGTCTCGGCTGTAAATCTGCTGGAGTAACGGTGGAGCACCGTGAAGTCCTCAGCCGTGTGTGTGTGTGTGTGTGTGTGTGTAGGAAGTACAGCTGATCGTATTCCGGTTGACGCTCCTCCCTCGTTGCGAAATGCATCAGAGATATTTCCCAACAGTCCAAACAGAGGAACATCAAGCCACTGACCTGTTGAAACAAAAACGGATTTAAAGTCACGTGACAGCTGTGTTATTGACCAACACACCGAGGAAAGCACTTAATCGGTGTGTTGTTCAATAAGCTGTGACTTTTACCTATATTTCAGTTCCAGCTGTGCACTGTGTGTAAAGTCCCTCTCAGTGCCTTCTCTCTGTACGGAGCTGTCTGAAGGAAAGGGGGATTCTGGGAAATGTAGGAAGTGTAGTTTAAAAAAAGAAGTGTTTTCTTAATATTTTTCATTCCTTCATTGTGATGACGTCATGTTTGATCCTTTGATCCTGCAGGGCCCTGACCCAGGTGAGCGGTCTTCGGGACAGGGACCTGTTTTAGATCAGAGCCAGGTGTATAGACTTCAGAACAGCAGCAGAATATTATCTTTTAGTTTAAAGTTCAGCCTTCACAGGTGAACACCACTTTATGGACTTGTGAGTGAGAAGTTGAAGTCCAACAATCACATTTAGCCACAAGTCCTTTGAGAGGTCCATCCCCGCCGCAGAGATGGATGTGAAACACAGAGAGGAGCAGGAAGTGGAGCCGCTGCAGCTGCTGAGCAAACTAGCAGGAGACAACCGAGGAGAGCTACAGGAACCAGGAGACGAACGAGAGGGAAGAGAAGCAAGCAGGGAGAGCTCAGCCCTGCCAATGCAAAGCTAAGCTTCAGCTCCTGGGAAAAGAGCAGGAGGAGCTGAGGCTGCAGCTGGAGCAGGAGAGGACTTGAAGGACTCGGCTGGAGGTGGAGGTGGCAGAGAAGAACGAGGCGATGAAGGCGGGAGGAGTTAGCAATGAGGTGAAAGTGAAAGCCCTGGAGTTTGACCAGAAGGTCTTGCTCAGAAACAGTGAGAAACTGAACCGGAAATATGAGAAGCTCCTCAAGTCGCACAAAGCAGAGATGGCCGCCTTGAGGAAGGAAATCCAGCAACAAGTGAAGGAACCTTCTGTGGAGGAGGCAGAGATAGCAGCTTTAAGGAGGGAAAACCAGGGGCTGAAGTAACAACCAGAGGGACCATGTGAGGAGGAGGAGGAGGAGGAGGAGGAGGAGAAGGAGGCAGTGGGGGTGGGACAGAGGGTAGCATTGATCTGATCCCAAAAACGGAGCAAACCATCACGGTGGAAGAGATTCATCCGTTCCTTCGCTCGTGGCGAAGCAACATATTTATGAAACATTAATTAGAGAAGTCCACTTTCATCAGATGTAATTATCCTTCTGTCGGGGTTTGTCTCACGCAGTACCACTGAGTCTGGTATCGTGAAAAACATTCATACCCATAAAGTTTCTCCCCAGGTTTCCCAGGTTCACCAACACCTCGTTTAAATATATAAAATAAAACATCACATTAGAACAAAATCACCTTTAGTGATTTACTGCCGAAATATAACTCAACGGTTAACATCTTCAGTGTGTAGAGTCTACTTTAAAGAGTCCTCTCCTGCTGATGTTCAGGTGTATATCAGTATGTAGTGTCTCTACTTTAAAGAGTCCTCTCCTGCTGATGTTCAGGTGTATATCAGTATGTAGAGTCTCTACTTTAAAGAGTCCTCTCCTGCTGATGTTCAGGTGTATATCAGTATGTAGTGTCTCTACTTTAAAGAGTCCTCTCCTGCTGATGTTCAGGTGTATATCAGTATGTAGTGTCTCTACTTTAAAGAGTCCTCTCCTGCTGATGTTCAGGTGTATATCAGTATGTAGAGTCTCTACTTTAAAGAGTCCTCTCCTGCTGATGTTCAGGTGTATATCAGTATGTAGAGTCTCTACTTTAAAGAGTCCTCTCCTGCTGATGTTCAGGTGTATATCAGTATGTAGAGTCTCTACTTTAAAGAGTCCTCTCCTGCTGATGTTCAGGTGTATATCAGTATGTAGAGTCTCTACTTTAAAGAGTCCTCTCCTGCTGATGTTCAGGTGTATATCAGTATGTAGTGTCTCTACTTTAAAGAGTCCTCTCCTGCTGATGTTCAGGTGTATATCAGTATGTAGAGTCTCTACTTTAAAGAGTCCTCTCCTGCTGATGTTCAGGTGTATATCAGTATGTAGAGTCTCTACTTTAAAGAGTCCTCTCCTGCTGATGTTCAGGTGTATATCAGTATGTAGTGTCTCTACTTTAAAGAGTCCTCTCCTGCTGATGTTCAGGTGTATATCAGTATGTAGTGTCTCTACTTTAAAGAGTCCTCTCCTGCTGATGTTCAGGTGTATATCAGTATGTTGAGTCTCTACTTTAAAGAGTCCTCTCCTGCTGATGTTCAGGTGTATATCAGTATGTAGTGTCTCTACTTTAAAGAGTCCTCTCCTGCTGATGTTCAGGTGTATATCAGTATGTAGAGTCTCTACTTTAAAGAGTCCTCTCCTGCTGATGTTCAGGTGTATATCAGTATGTAGTGTCTCTACTTTAAAGAGTCCTCTCCTGCTGATGTTCAGGTGTATATCAGTATGTAGTGTCTCTACTTTAAAGAGTCCTCTCCTGCTGATGTTCAGGTGTATATCAGTATGTAGAGTCTCTACTTTAAAGAGTCCTCTCCTGCTGATGTTCAGGTGTATATCAGTATGTAGTGTCTCTACTTTAAAGAGTCCTCTCCTGCTGATGTTCAGGTGTATATCAGTATGTAGTGTCTCTACTTTAAAGAGTCCTCTCCTGCTGATGTTCAGGTGTATATCAGTATGTAGTGTCTCTACTTTAAAGAGTCCTCTCCTGCTGATGTTCAGGTGTATATCAGTATGTAGTGTCTCTACTTTAAAGAGTCCTCTCCTGCTGATGTTCAGGTGTATATCAGTATGTAGTGTCTCTACTTTAAAGAGTCCTCTCCTGCTGATGTTCAGGTGTATATCAGTATGTTGAGTCTCTACTTTAAAGAGTCCTCTCCTGCTGATGTTCAGGTGTATATCAGTATGTAGTGTCTCTACTTTAAAGAGTCCTCTCCTGCTGATGTTCAGGTGTATATCAGTATGTAGAGTCTCTACTTTAAAGAGTCCTCTCCTGCTGATGTTCAGGTGTATATCAGTATGTAGTGTCTCTACTTTAAAGAGTCCTCTCCTGCTGATGTTCAGGTGTATATCAGTATGTAGTGTCTCTACTTTAAAGAGTCCTCTCCTGCTGATGTTCAGGTGTATATCAGTATGTAGTGTCTCTACTTTAAAGAGTCCTCTCCTGCTGATGTTCAGGTGTATATCAGTATGTAGAGTCTCTACTTTAAAGAGTCCTCTCCTGCTGATGTTCAGGTGTATATCAGTATGTAGTGTCTCTACTTTAAAGAGTCCTCTCCTGCTGATGTTCAGGTGTATATCAGTATGTAGTGTCTCTACTTTAAAGAGTCCCCTCCTGCTGATGTTCAGGTGTATATCAGTATGTAGTGTCTCTACTTTAAAGAGTCCTCTCCTGCTGATGTTCAGGTGTATATCAGTATGTAGTGTCTCTACTTTAAAGAGTCCTCTCCTGCTGATGTTCAGGTGTATATCAGTATGTAGAGTCTCTACTTTAAAGAGTCCTCTCCTGCTGATGTTCAGGTGTATATCAGTATGTAGTGTCTCTACTTTAAAGAGTCCCCTCCTGCTGATGTTCAGGTGTATATCAGTATGTAGAGTCTCTACTTTAAAGAGTCCTCTCCTGCTGATGTTCAGGTGTATATCAGTATGTAGTGTCTCTACTTTAAAGAGTCCTCTCCTGCTGATGTTCAGGTGTATATCAGTATGTAGTGTCTCTACTTTAAAGAGTCCTCTCCTGCTGATGTTCAGGTGTATATCAGTATGTAGTGTCTCTACTTTAAAGAGTCCCCTCCTGCTGATGTTCAGGTGTATATCAGTATGTAGTGTCTCTACTTTAAAGAGTCCTCTCCTGCTGCTCATATTGTATGTTATTTTATGAGGTCACATGTTGGATGTATGTCATGTGTCTGGTCAGAACATACAGTCGGAACTCCAGGTTAAAAACCCACCCAAACTGCTGCTGTCAGTATGCATCTCAATATAAAAGCACAACCTGCAGATGAATCCTGAGCGCAGTTTCCTTCACAATAAAAGCGGATAGAGAGTCAGGAGTGTGTGTGTTGCTGCAGCTCCTCCTGAGAGGCGTGTTGTTGCAGCAGAGTGGAACACACAGCAGACTAAAAGCTCTCTGAGTAAATACACGGTTTCCACTTCCCACACGGCTCTAACGACCCGAAGGCGTCAGAGCTTCATGCAGTTTTAACGAGACACAGAAACACGCCTCTGCTGCTGAGACAAGAGGAGGTCCATCGGCACAGCCGTCTGCATGTTCACCTGCTGGATCACTCTGGAGGAAGAAACTGGCAAATTACACATTGAATAAAATATAATTAACCAATATTAAATCAATAGAGACGATAGATTCATTGTTATTAATATAGGAGCGTCTCCAACTTCACAATAAAAGCAAAACAATGTCACCTTATTGATTCATGCTTTGTGTTCCCCCAACATCCCCAGCAGCAGAGCTTTTATTGTGAAGTTAATGTAAGGCTTTTATTGTGAAGGAGCTAAAGGGCTTAACTGGGAAGTCAAGTTAAAGCTTTTATTGTGAAACAGCAAGATGTCTTCTACCTGTAAACTAACTAAAGGGATAGATCAAGTGTAGAAGTACACAGAAGCAACACAAGTCAAAGTAAAGAACAAGTATACCGTACATTTGACTTTACAGAGTAATTAGTTGCTTCCCTCCTCTGATTGTAACTGATTTGATAACTCACATGTTATAAGGCAACAGAAGTCAGAAAGACGAGGCGGACTGAGAAGCTTTTATATTCTTTTTATTTTTCAAGAATCGTTTTCATCCTGCTGCGTTTCTGCAATGACTTTTTTCTCCTCTAATATATGACGGCTATATGAAGGTGTCTCAGAAAAAGGTGCAAACACAACATTTCAAACGGCTCGTCCTGCTGTCGCCGGGCGAGGACATCCTCGCTCTGCACCGGGCCGAGCCTCGTTCAGTTTTTGGAGAGAGTTTCAGAGAGCAGCAGGTCTGAGGGTCTGACCCTCATCACCAGGTCCTTGACCCCCGGCCTGCTGCTGACTCTGAAACCACAGAGAGTCCTTTCTACTCTTTCCACCTCCCAGACACTGATGCTGCCTTCAGGGGGCGCTAGACTCACCGTAAATACACGCCCAGGACCAATCAGCATCCATCTGGGCGTCACGGTGAAACTCTTTGAGATCAGTGTGTCAGATTGAGAGTAAGAGTCTGTGAAACTATATTCTGAAAATACCTTTAAAGTGTTTTGGTTCAAATTGAAGCTGACTTTAACGTGGTTTCCTGGCCGGGCCTGAAGGCAGCGGTAGAGGGGACTCTCCTTACATTCCTGTCAAGTGTTTTGGTTTCACAAACATGAACAAACATTGAGCGTCCCTTTCGGACCGGAGGAGCTAACGCTGAATAGCCGCGTCGCTCCGACCCCGAAAACCCTGAACTGGAAGACTTTCTCAGAGGCAGTACGGTGGATTTTGATTGGTTCTTTTTTCTTTCAGTCCATCCATCCGTCCGTCCATTTGCAACCAACAAAAAAAAATGATATCCCTGGCAGCCAATAAGAGTCGAGCTCTGTAGCCCCGCCCCCCTTAATGTATTGAATTCAAAAGGCGGCAGGATCAGCAGGTTCATCAAATAATGTCGCCGCCATGATTTAGTTTTTCTCCGCGTGCAAAATAAAGGACCCTTTCAAAATAAAAGTCCCCATTTAATCTTTTATTCTGGAGGTTTCCTGTGTCGGCTGACTGGAGGTGACGAAGTTTCCCAAAAAGCATCTTTGCATGAATTCACAAGTAAACAACAATCCAGTAGGGACCAGTCTGCAGCTCTAATGCACCAGTTCAGTTCCAATTTCATCTGATTTTATTCAACAGTTTGCTTTATATTTTATCCCTCATGCAAATAATGAATCTTAATTATAACAACTGTGGCTTTAAATTCCTTTTTGATCATGTTTTTTTTTTCCTGAAAAATGAGTGCAGGGGTCGAACTTCATTTGAATCAAAATGTATTTAGAATATTTTTCTATTTATTTTTGTTTCCTGGCGATGACCTGAGGAACAATTTGAGGCAAAATGCTTTTAAAGAAATTATATTTTAAACACTTTATTATTACTCATAGGAAGGCAGTGATTTCATAACGCTGTGGATGAAACAGGAGGTGGAGGTTGCCTGTTCTCTGTAAACTGGAAAATGAGGGAGATGATTTTGGAAAACTTCTGAGGAATAAAGGGTCAAAGAGGAAGAGGAGGAGGAGAAGGAAGGAGAGAGAGGAGGAAGAAGGAGGTTTTGCAGGGCGACGGTCGGGCAGTGCAGCGCCTCGTCTCACAATAAAAATAAATCTGAATAATAATGTTAATATTTACAGGACGGTACTGCAGTTGTTCCTGGGCAGATTATAATGAGGGGCGGTGTGTTAGTTTACATGTTTCTCCTCCAGGTGAGAGGAGGGGGAGGTGGAGACGAGGTCGCAGTGAGACAGCTTCAGGGCAGTGCTCTTCGTCTGAACGAAGCAGGGCAGTGTTAGAATAAAGTCCCCAAATCCTCCAATCAGCCGACACCTGACACTTCACGGACCAGGAGAGGGCGCCAAGGCCAGGAACACTCTTTAAAAACTGTGATTTAAAAGAGTCTGAAGGGTTTCAACCAGAACCCAGTCTGCTCTGATTGGTTAGCTGGCCAGCTCTGTAGTGATTGGTCAACCGCTTAGAGATCTCCCGCCCCTTTGCCTATCACGAGTTATGTCTTAATTTGTTCTTCGTTAAGACGTTAACATCATTTTCCACAATTTAACTATTTCAGAGTTTTCTATCATGGCATCAGCGTCCTCTTTGAGGCAGAGAGCGTCCGGATTCCCAGGTTTCTTGAATGCCTCATGACATGTTTTTGCAAGATATGATCCGAAAGCACCTTAAAACCTTTAACAACAGACTGTTCTGGGTCCTACAGAGTTACAAATAATACATCTGGGCCCATAATCAATAATCAAACCTGCATTGTGAGCTAAAAATATTAATATTTGGTTAATGCGGAGATTTAAGTCCATCAGTGAAACACAATGAGCCGCTACGCTGATGACGTGCCGCTGTTTTGACGGAATTTCAAAATAGAATATCTATTAAATCTCACAATCGCTGTGACACAAATCAATCAGGAAGCTGCTGTGATATTAATTGGGGATTGACAGGCGGGATAAATGTGCCCGCCCCTTTTCTTTCTTTTTTTTTTTAAAGTGCACCAATCAGAGCGCAGCGTGACGGCTGCATCACACATTTCAAATCTGGAAAATAAAACGACCCCAAACCCATCCGGTGGTGTTTATGTGCAGGTATGAGGCTCGTGGAAACATGCTGTGTGAACACATGAATATCCCCAGCATCCGCTGAGTGTGACTCCGTTAATCATTCAACACCATGCAGACCTGCTGAGTCCCTGAACGCAGCACGGAGACGGAGCTAGTTTCACATTCCTCAAAATCAATGTTTTTTTAATCAATCATCAGATTTTAGAGCGAGCTTCTTCCTTCCAGGCAGAAATCATCAGCTTTATTATCTTTAGAACATCATGACGTGTTCATAATTATCATTCATGCTTATCGTTATCTTTTCTGTTCTTCACCTTCTCCTTTCAGTTCCTACCTTTTTATTTCCTCTCAATATGTTCATTGATATGTAACACAAAACAAAAAGGCAAAATTCAATGTATTTTTTGGATTTTCCAGGGAAATAAGTAATAAATCCTGATGGAAAACAGGACACTAATGGCCGTAAATAATGTGCTTATTAAGTGATCAACCTAAAGTACAATTCTTCTGTGAAGAAAGTGCAAATAAAGACAAAGAAAGAGGGACCTCTTTAAGTTCAGCAACATCTAAAGCTCTGGACACAAAGGGACAGAGGATGTCTGATTTATACCTGCTATGATCACGTCTCTGAAGTGAGAGGAGTTGCCCGGATGGAAGGAAGTCAGAGTAAAATCTGATGCATGATGCTAACACATGCAGGAAAGCTGCTCCTGGAGGTTCCTAGAAACCAGCCGAACGGAATCTACAACCAGGTTACCGCTCTCCGTATCCCTCCGCCTCTGGGACTTGTTTATCGGCAGCATCTGCATCCCCGAAAGAAAACAACCAAACCGAGAAGATGTGGCACGAACAGAAACTCTTGTCTCTGATTGGACAGAACATCACGGACAGGAAGAAGAAGAAGCGTGTGGAAGGTGAGGTGGTTTCTACATGGCTTAAAGCTTCAGAGTCTCAGCGTGAAGAGTGATAGCCAGCAGGCTGTTTGCATAAAATGTAAGTCATCATCAACGTCCTGATTATTACACCCCCCCCCCCCCCCCCGTGGAGCCCCCTCCTCGTCTGTGGGCTAGCTCATAGAGTCCTATTGTGAACCCGGAGATGTCGAGTACCCCAAAGATCATGATAGAAATGTATAGGAGGTGGGGTGGGGGGTCCCCAGCACATCCCTGTGTGAGATCAAGGGGACTCTGGATGGACAGATTAGAGGTAATAATGTCTGTCTTGTGCTCTTTTTATCCAACATCAGCCCCCTGAGAACAGCTAGGGCCCCCTTCTGGTGAAAACTGACATTTAGGACCCTCAGAAATGGACTCAGCATCCTCAATAACCCCCAAAACCCCCTGGTCCAAAACCAGTCCAAAACTGATGTCTGAGCTATTGTCTGCAGATGCTAACTAATGCTAATCGTGCTAATAACTGGCTCTGTGTAATAACGAGGGGCCCGTACTGTACCTTTCTAACATGAAGCCTCAGGGTCCTAAAGTCTCCGGGTTCACAGTGCTGGTCCCTAGACTCCCCCCCACCCCCCCCCCGGCAAAAACATGAACATTTTTCTTTTTTTGTTGTAGATTTTTAGCTTCTTTTTTTGTCGTGGTCATCGGTGCGGTTGTTGCTGAAGAGAGGGAGGGTTACAACGGGAGTTCACCTCCCCCTTCTCCCCCTCCTCCCTCCCTGCTCCTCATGTAGGCGGCGCTGCAGGCTATGACCCGTCCTGCTCTGTGAGATCTTCCTCCTCCTGCTCCTCCAGGACCCGCCGC
This sequence comes from Eleginops maclovinus, assembly GCF_036324505.1. Lineage (NCBI taxonomy): Eukaryota > Metazoa > Chordata > Actinopteri > Perciformes > Eleginopidae > Eleginops > Eleginops maclovinus. Next base: position 629,324 of record NC_086366.1, read on the forward strand.
TCCCCCCCGTTGATCGTGGGGCTCCTCGACGACTTCAGGAGTTTCTCCTCCAGCTCGTGCAGCGACGGCTCCTTGTACATGCACACTGAGGAGAGGGAGGAGGGGGAGGAAGAGGGGGAGAAGGGGGAGGAGGAGGAGCAGAGTTACTCAGAAGCTCAGAGCCTCTCACCTGCGACTGTTATTCATATTTACTGCGTTCCTTCATATCAGCCTCTTGATGCGTACTGTGTGTATAAGTACTGCACATATATATAGATCAAAGCCTTCAAATATATGTACAAGTATAAAGATATACAAAGGAGGAGCTCCTTCTCCAACAGACTGCTCCAGCTCCTCTCCAGGACAGGTTCAGCAGAACCTCCCTGCCCTCTGCAGTAACTCTGTACTATAACTCCCCTCTGGCTGCAGGACTCTCTGCTCCATACCCTCTCTGTGAACTGGACTCAACGTGCACTCTGCATTATCCTGGGGGGGGGGGGGGGGGGGGGTAAGCAGATCCTGACAGGTCCTGTTAAACCTCCATCGGTGAAATTAGAGCTCCTGCTGGACAACCTCTGCTGAGCGCACCCAAACACACCGCGACCTTTAGAGGCTCGTGGTGCTATCAGGAGCTGCAGGTCTAAAACTCATGGTGAGTTCAGGGGCTTCTGATTAACTCATGGTGCGTTCAGGGGCTGCATGCCGAAAACTCATGGTGAGTTCAGGGGCTGCAGGCCTAAAACTCATGGTGAGTTCAGGGGCTTCTGATTAACTCATGGTGCGTTCAGGGGCTGCAGGCCGAAAACTCATGGTGAGTTCAGGGGCTGCAGGCCTAAAACTCATGGTGAGTTCAGGGGCTTCTGATTAACTCATGGTGCGTTCAGGGGCTGCAGGCCTAAAACTCATGGCGAGTTCAGGGGCTTCTGATTAACTCATGGTGCATTCAGGGGCTGCAGGCCTAAAACTCATGGTGCATTCAGGGGCTGCAGGCCTAAAACTCATGGTGCGTTCAGGGGCTGCAGGCCTAAAACTCATGGTGAGTTCAGGGGCTGCAGGCCTAAAACTCATGGTGCGTTCAGGGGCTGCAGGCCTAAAACTCATGGTGAGTTCAGGGGCTGCAGGCAATAAACTCATGGTGAGTTCAGGTGAGTTCCCTCAAGTGTCCAGCAGTGGCTCAGTCAGTAGGGGCTTGGACTGGGAATCGTAGGGTCGCCAGTTCACCTCCTAGGCCCTGCTGTGGTGTCCTTGAGCAAGCACCGGACACCTCCAATCCCCCCTCCCCATTGCTCCCCGGGCGCTGCTCCTAGTACTAGGATGGGTTAAATGCAGAGGACACATTTCACTGTGTGTGCTCTGCTGTGTGCATGTGACAATAAATCCTCTTCTAAGTGTGTGTGTGTGTGTGTGTGTGTGTGTGTGTGTGTGTGTGTGTGTGTGTGTGTGTGTGTGTGTGTGTGTGTGCGCACCTTCGATGGGTCGAGGCACAAAGTGTGAGCAGGGCTTGGTCTTCTTGACCCGGTTCCCCTTCATGATGACTCCGTCCTTGTTGAGTCCGAGGAACCAGGCCCGGCCCGACTCGTGCTGCCTGTACAGCGTCGACGAGTATATCACGTAGTAGTTCTCAAACACAGACTCCTTAAACTTACACTCCGCTGTGAACACATCCTGCACACACACACAATAAAGACTTTTGTAAACAGAAGAATCAAACACAGAAACAGGAAGTCAGACAGACAGACAGACACAGACAGACAGACAGACAGACAGACAGACAGACACAGACAGACAGACAGACAGACAGACAGACAGACAGACAGGTCCTCACTGATGTGTAGAGGAAGCCCTCAGCGTTCATGCCCACATAGAGACCAGCCTTCACCCCCTGCATGGCCACCACCCTCAGTCCTACAGGGATCAGGTTAAACAGCGCTGGGGGGAGAGAGACAGAGCGAGACAGAGAGAGAGGGAGTGAGAGAGAGGGAGAGAGAGAGGAAGGGAGAGAGGGGAGGGAGAGAGAGAAGGAGAGAGAGAGAGAGGGAGGAAAAGAGAGACGGAGAGAGAGGGAGAGAGAGGGAGTGAGAGAGACGGAGAGAGAGGGAGAAAGAGAGAGAGAGAGGGAGAGAGAGAGACGGAGAGAGAGGGAGAGAGAGGGAGGAAGAGAGAGAGAGCGGGAGGAAAAGAGAGAGAGGGAGAGAGAGAGAGGGAGTGAGAGAGAGGGAGTGAGAGAGAGGGAGAGAGAGAGAGGGAGTGAGAGAGAGGGAGAGAGAGAGGAAGGGAGAGAGGGGAGGAAGAGAGAGAGAGAAGGAGAGAGAGAGAGAGGGAGGAAAAGAGAGACGGAGAGAGAGGGAGAGAGAGGGAGTGAGAGAGACGGAGAGAGAGGGAGAAAGAGAGAGAGACGGAGAGAGAGGGAGAGAGAGGGAGGAAGAGAGAGAGAGAGAGAGGGAGAGAGAGAGAGGGAGTGAGAGAGAGGGGGTGAGAGAGAGGGAGAGAGAGAGAGGGAGTGAGAGAGAGGGAGAGAGAGAGGAAGGGAGAGAGGGGAGGAAGAGAGAGAGAGAAGGAGAGAGGAAGGGAGGGAGGAAAAGAGAGACGGAGAGAGAGGGAGAGAGAGGGAGTGAGAGAGACGGAGAGAGAGGGAGAAAGAGAGAGAGAGGGAGAGGGAGAGAGAGAGACGGAGAGAGAGGGAGAGAGAGGGAGGAAGAGAGAGAGAGCGGGAGGAAAAGAGAGAGAGGGAGAGAGAGAGAGGGAGGAAAAGAGAGAGAGGGAATAAAGACATTTAATTTGAATCACTTTTAACTTTTAAAGAAGTTAATATCGTTTTTATCCATTTTTTCTACAGGAAGAGGCAGGTTTTCAGAATAAAAGCCCTGTAATGTATCATTTAATGAAGCGAGGAAGAGGCAGGTTTTCAAAATAAAAGCCCTGTAATGTATCATTTAATGAAGATCGAGAAAGGGCATTTTCTTCTAAATAAAAGCCTCCTAGATTTACAGAACACGTGTGCATGCTTTTTCAAAATAAAAGCTCCACTGAGTTACTTCATCCTTACAGATAGATCCAGATGAGGCATTTTGTACAGAATAAGAGCATCAAAGTGTTGCTTTGTCTGTAGAAAATGCTGAAGATCAGGCCTGTGTTTCAAAATAAAAGCATCATTGAGTAACCGTACCCTTACCAAAAGATGAGGAAAAGGCATTATTTTCAAAATAAAAGCCCCATATTATTATTGCTAACAGACATTATGGAGACGTGAGTCCCAGCGTTTCCCACGCTGTCCTTAAAATAACTCTGCATGTGCCCGGCCTGATGTACAGAGAATAGAGAGAGGGGGAACATAAGGGGGAGATAAAGGGATGAGAAGTGCTTTAATCCTCTGAGCAGTGTGGGTGAGGAGGAGGAGGAAGAGGAGGAGGAGGAAGAGGAAGAGGAAAAAGAGGCCTGTGGCGATGGCTGCTGTTAATCCTCCTTTATTTAACACAACGAAAGAAACCAAAAAACCTCCTCCTTTTCCTCCTCCTCCTCCTCCTCCTCCTCCTGCTTGTTTCCAGACCCAGGGTTTCAGAGACAGCAGGGTCTGTAATCCTGAGCCCTCCCTAAATAATGAATATCACTCTTCTCTTTATCAGTGTTTGTGCTTTTCAAAATATAATTTCATCAATTTTATTTACAATTTTTAGATTTTATACCTGTTTTAAATGAATTGTTCTATTTTATATATTTGTAAAAAATATCTAAAATCAATGTATTTTATTTCTGTGTCTTTAAGTTTTCATTCAATAAAAAGTAGAATTCTTTGTCTGAATTTGTAGTCCATTATGTCATTATGTACTCTAAGTATGTACCTGTGCGTCTACAAGTATTCAGTGTGTGTGTGTGTGTGTGTGTGTGTGTGTGTGTGTGTGTGTGTGTGTGTGTGTGTGTGTGTGTGTGTGGCTCACTGTAGTCGCTGTTCTCGTCCTTGTTCCCGCTGATGGCTCCATCCGGCTGCATCTGCAGGAAGAAGCCCTGCTCGCTGAAGAGACGCGTCACAATGCCCTTCAGCTGCGGCTCTGCAACACACACACACACACACACACACACACACACACACACACACACACACACACACACACACACACACACACACACACACACACAGATATAGGAGTAGTTAGGATGTATTATTCAGCAGCTACATGAGCACCTCTTCACCTTCAGCTCTCCCTGCTCTAACACTGGATGAGTTTTATTCTGAAGTCTCTAACAGTCTCAAACTTCATCTCCTCTATTTTATTTAACTGCTATTATTTCTTCTTTCATTGTTCTTCTCTGATCTGATCGCCTCCACAATTGGACTCTCAGCATAACATAACAAAATTCCACTTTATTCTCAAGATTTCCGGACCAAGACCACCAGACCCAGGGACAGGTTTATACCACAGGCTGTAAGACTGCTGAACTATAGTACACACATCTATATATTATACACATCTATATATTATACACATCTATATATTATACACATCTATATATTATACACATCTATATATTATACACATCTATATATTATACACATCTATATATTATACACATCTATATATTACACACATCTATATATTATACACATCTGTATATTATACACATCTGTGTATTATACACATCTATATATTATACACATCTATATATTACACACATCTATATATTACACACATCTATATATTACACACATCTGTATATTATACACATCTGTGTATTATACACACATCTATATATTATACACATCTATATATTACACATATCTATATATAATATACATCTGTTATACATAATATATGCATCTGTCCATACCTCCTCATTCCACAGAGTAAAGTATTTAAATACTCTCAATGTATTCCACATCTGTATATACTTTGAAGATTTCTAATTCATGTTTTCTACATTCTTTTGTTGACATCCTGACTTCATTCTTAACGTTTCACTTAGTTTCTCAAAGTTCATTGAATAAAATCTAAGGTTTTATTCAATCCAACCTAACATTTCCAACCTTTGAACCTTCTTTTTGTTTAATCTTGTAAAAATGTAAACCTTTTTCTAAAGATTTGGTCACAATTTTATTACAATATTTGGGTCCTTATTCAAACTTAAACTACAAACTTCACACACTCTGGATATTTGTATTATATTCTCAAAGAGCAAAATAAATAATCTTCCTCTTCCCATGTATTCCATCTGAGGTAAAACACACACCTCAGAGGAGTTTCATCCCACGATACACACACACACACACACACACACACACACACACACACACACACACACACACACACACACACACACACACACACACACACACACAATGGTAAACACAGAGCTACTGAGGCTCCAGAGGACAATGTGGGCCAGAAGGTCCAAAAATACAGAGAGGCTAATGTGGAGCAGCGACTGAACTGAAAATACAGCCTGATTCCAACTGGAAGCAGTCCGACTCCTCTCTCAAACAACCTGAAGAGTAAAACATCTGGGGCTGAAGGAGACCTCATGTGATATCAGGCGTTTACAGTGTTCACAGCAGCACATCATTCTTTTCTTTAATTTACTGTCTTTGTGTTTCATTCTCTGAGCTGTAATATATATATATGTATATATGCTTTATAATCCAGTGTGTGCAGGAGGCTATATTTAAACGTGTGTGGGACTGTGTGAAAATATCTGAGAGACGCTGAGGTGGAAAATATCACGCTGCTTCCTGAAGAGCTGGAGATCATCAAACCTGAGCCTGACGACAGAAACACTGGCAGAGAGGAAGGTATTTACAGCAGCGCTGTTTCCTTTACGAACAAATAAACCAGCATCCTCTTTGTAGACGTAAAGGAGGTCGGATATTACCTTCACACAATATTAAAATACAATAAATTCTAAGGCTAATGTTCTCGAGGCTAATGTTGGGCTATAAAGGAACTACAGCACGGTCACATGACTTCACGTCACCACTGCTAAGCTAAAGGAGGCTAATGTTGGGCTATAAAGGAACTACAGCAGGGTCACATGACTTCACGTCACCACCGCTAAGCTAAAGGAGGCTAATGTTGGGCTATAAAGGAACTACAGCACGGTCACATGACTTCACGTCTCCACCGCTAAGCTAAAGGAGGCTAATGTTGGGCTATAAAGGAACTACAGCACGGCCACATGACTTCACGTCACCACCGCTAAGCTAAAGGAGGCTAATGTTGGGCTATAAAGGAACTACAGCACGGTCACATGACTTCACGTCACCACCGCTAAGCTAAAGGAGGCTAATGTTGGGCTATAAAGGAACTACAGCACGGTCACATGACTTCACGTCTCCACCGCTAAGCTAAAGGTGGCTAACGTTGGGCTATAAAGGAACTACAGCACGGTCACATGACTTCACGTCACCACCGCTAAGCTAAAGGTGGCTAACGTTGGGCTATAAAGGAACTACAGACCTTAAAGACGCTGAGTTGTCGGGTAAATGTGAGATCTGTTTGGTCACCTGGTTTCCGTCTGACGGGTCTCTTCTTGCCGCTGCAGAAGCGGACCTTGCTGAAGACGCTGAAGATGTGCCGCTCACACAGCGAGCGTGGGTCTTTGCTGGGACTGGTTCTCCTCTTGTTGGTGGCGACCTTCTCGCTGTTGGTCTCGCGGGCCTGACGCTTCTGTCGGATCAGGGAGCTGGCGATGGCCGCCGCCATCTCCCCGGGGACCCGAGGAGCGAATCTCTGAGGACGCTCGCTTCTTCAGGAAAAAACAGGGAACATCTCCGAGAGAGAAACGCGCCGGGCTGAACGTGTTACGGTCGCTCCATGGTGAGACAGTTGAAAAGCTGAGTTACGTGTCCGTGTTTGGAGAGGAGAACACTAGGAAACCTCAGAGTTAAAGGAATCACATCCTCAGTGTTTGATGCTCAGTCTCCTGCTAGACCACATCACCTCTGAGGGTTCTCAGATGAGAGAGAGGGAAGCAAGTCATAATGTGGAGAGTAAAGTCCTAATAATGCACAACAGCTGTCATTATTTGTTGGCCCTATGACCCCATCCTGAGGCGTCTGTCTCCAGCAGCTAAGGACTTATTCTGCAGCTGAAGAAATGTTAGACACGTTTTAAAAAGTGCAGGAAAGTGGTTTTGTCTTGCACGTCTCTCTCAAGATTTTCGTCCTCAAAGTGCAGGAAGTTGGAGCCTCTGCAGATGTGCAGAAAATAAAAAACGAACGCTCTGCTTGTCGACTTTGTTGCCTTTAATTATTGATCGACTCTGGATGAATAAATCAGGAGTTTGGAAGTTGAAACCTTCTTGGCTTCAAACAGCCTCGACTCCTCGTCTGAAACCCGTCATCCCTCTCCATCTGAGGCTGCTTCAGAAGCACATGGCTGCAGCTGATGCACGCTCAGAAGGTGCGTTAAAGGACCGATGCTCCGGCCATGAATGAAGACCACTTCAAGTATCTGGGGATGTGACGTCTTGTCCCGTTCACGCGTACATCTTTTAACGGCAGAAACGCAGCTACAGAAAGAAGAAAAGGTCCATCTAAACCCCGGAGCAAGGTGGAGATAATCCCACAGAAAGAATCCAGCAGCAGATTACACACAGTCAGTGTTCTGCTCTGTTTTACTCCTCCTCCTCCTCCTCCTCCTCCTCCTCCTCTCTGAATGATGCGAGGCTGAGAGATAACAGGAGAGAGAGACAGCGCTGGAAGAAGATCCTAAAAATATTCCTCTGCCTGATGTTTCATGCTGCTCCCACATCAGTCCACCTTCTCTGAATCCGCTCCCCGATCAGCTGGAGGTAAACAGCAAGAGACTCAAATCCAGATCAAATCCAGATCAAACCCAGATCAAACCCAAATCAAACCCAGATCAAACCCAGATCAAACCCAGATCAAACCCAGTCTGGTTTCAGGAGTTTTCTGCCTCATACCTGTGCTTTGGGGGGTTTTCCTCTCTGTGTCTCTTACATATGTAAGGTGTATTGTTGGAGGACTCTGGGACTGACCTGGAGCGGGGCAGGATTTTTGATTTCCATTCAGCCGGCTGGAGACTGAGTCTGGGAACATTGAGACGCTTCAGACGAGTTTTGGGTAAAAATAAAAAGCAACAAAAGCGTCTAAATTATTGTCTCATTGTCTTGTTAAACATTGTCCTCCAGTTGGGAAGAAGGAAAAGAACCTGAAGAAGAACTGGCCGAGTTTTTGGGGAAATGAGATGAGATTTAAGACCGTTTCCGATCCGAGTGTTTCCTGCATTCCTCAGTGTGGACAGGTGCAGTGGTGCAGGTGAGATGCTCCTGACCCTCTCGTCTCACGGTGCTTCACTGCTGGTTAAATGCATGTTCAAATCAAAGGTACGACCTAGTTCTGCAGATGGGAGACTCTCGCTCTGCTGCTCACGCACTTCCTGTCGAGGCTGAGACTGCAGCGTTACATAAACCCGCTTCACGCTCACTGCCCGATCAGCAGCATGCATCTGAATCATCCTCAGACCTCCATCAGCCGAGACCCTGCAGGAAGAGGAGACATCTGCAGGGGACACTGATCCCAGAGAGAGCTACTCCCAGCAGGCTGCATCCATCTCTACATGAGATTTCTCCACAGGCAGATTATAATTCAGGACTTGTGAATGTGAAATTTTTGTCATTGATTTTCCCCAAGTAGTAGATCCAGTTTCAAAATAATATTATAAAGCTTTATTTAAAAGTAAATGTATAACAAAAAATAAAACTAGATTATTTAAAATAAATATAAACCAACTATAAAATGAACAAAAGTACAAAATAAATTATAAAAACTAAATATGAGACGAATAAAAACATTATCTAAAATATATATTATTATTATTAGAATTCTTGGTAAGACACTCCGACCTCCCATTTTCCCACAGAGTCCCAAGGTCAGTGAACGCACCACTGAGTCACAGTGTCCCTAAACACACCACAGTGTCAGTGAATGCACCACTGAGTCACAGTGTCAGTGAATGCACCACTGAGTCACAGTGTCAGTGAACACAGAGTCCCAGGGTCAGTGAATGCACCACTGAGTCACAGGGTCAGTGAACACACCACAGAGTCCCAGGGTCAGTGAATGCACCACTGAGTCACAGGGTCAGTGAACACACCACAGAGTCCCAGGGTCAGTGAATGCACCACTGAGTCACAGGGTCAGTGAACACACCACAGAGTCCCAGGGTCAGTGAATGCACCACTGAGTCACAGGGTCAGTGAATGCACCACAGTGTCAGTGAATGCACCACTGAGTCCCAGGGTCAGTGAATGCACCACTGAGTCACAGGGTCAGTGAATGCACCACAGTGTCAGTGAATGCACCACTGAGTCACAGGGTCAGTGAATGCACCACAGAGTCAGTGAACGCACCGTGGCTGTATGTAGGCCTGTCTGAGAGATAACGGGGTCAGTTCTTTAATTATTTTCAGAGTATTTGCGTCCTACCTGCACAGGGACTGAGAGACAGAGGAAGAGGAAGAGGAGCGTCTTCATCACTCTCTGATCAGCTGCTCTCAGAGCCCAGTGAAGGTGCAGTTTGAGAGGACAGTCATGGAAAAACAGTTCTGACTTTTGATTTTATAGTTTTTTTTATGTGACTTGTTTTTGTAATATCTACTTTATTTTAATTTGAAACCATTTGTATTTATTTATCATTTCCCTTCTTTTTAATTGTAATGTCTTTCTGGTTTATTATTTAAATTTGTTTAATTCATTTAAATGTGTTTATTATCCCATTTGATTCATGTTTGTATTTTTCTGACTTTTTTGTAAAATGTGTGTTTATTTTAATACGACTTGAAACGGTCTGGTTTATTTTTAAATTCCCCAACAAATACAGATGTTATTGTTATTGCACAAGAGGCCGTTAGTGTGCACACAGGCGCAGCATCACAGCTGGAGGTCCTGACCTTAAAGTCCTGCTGAATAATGACACACACACACACACACACACTTTCAGGGTGTTAATGAGCTGTGGTATCGATGGTGGTACTGCTATTACTTCAGTCCTTTGTGTGTGTGTGTGTGTGTGTGTGTGTGTGTGTGTGTGTGTGTGTGTGTGTGTGTGTGTGTGTGTGTGTGTGTAGTTCAGGTGTTTCCTGATCGATGGACAATGTGCCTCATCAGAGGGCAGCAGAAAGTCATAGGGAGACTTCAACCACCACAGAGAACACAAAGTACTCGAAGTACTCAGACTACTCGCAGTATTCAGAGTATTCGCAGTACTCGAACTACTCGCAGTACTCGAACTACTCGCAGTACTCAGACTACTCGCAGTATTCAGAGTATTCGCAGTACTCGAACTACTCGCAGTACTCAGACTACTCGCAGTATTCAGACTACTCGCAGTATTCAGAGTATTCGCAGTACTCAAACTACTCGCAGTACTCAGACTACTCGCAGTATTCAGAGTATTCGCAGTACTCGAACTACTCGCAGTACTCAGACTACTCGCAGTATTCAGACTACTCGCAGTATTCAGACTACTCGCAGTACTCAGAGGGATTTCATAGCGTCTCCATCAGACTCATGAGAATCACACAGGGATTTATTTACTGAAACAGATTCAGCAGCATTTCGAAGCAATAGAGATGACAGGTATTATCTATTCAAACACACACACACACACACACACACACACACACACACACACACACACACACACACACACACACTCACTCGGAGTGGGAGGCTGCATTGTCTCTCTCTGACTCATCTCTGGATGTGAAAGATAATCCTTATCCACTGAAACACAGACCCTGCTGACGGTCAACACACACACACACACACACACACACACACACACACACACACACACACACACACACACACACACACACACACACACACATAAATATGTTTATATAACTAAATGTACAACAATGTAATACAGTGCATTGTGGGTAATGCAGGCACCTGGGGAAACTGGGTCAGGAAAACTCGCTATACTTTAGAATAAGAAGTAAAATATGGACCTTGCACTACAGTAAGTGATGTCCCACAGCTATAGGAGGGAGAAGTGCATTGTGGGTAATGTAGTCCGGGGGGGGGGGGGTGTTAAGAATAATAATTAAATTAAAACAAAAATATGAATTTATTTATTTATGAAATTAGATATAAATATAAAGGTCAATCTGGATTTTGTACTTCAATGTAAAACAACAATAAATATACAAAACATATTTAAGTCACAATTTATCAAATTAGATGTGCTTAATGCCGGACACTTTAAATAAAACACATGTAAAAGCTTTAAATAGATTCATAAACTAATCATGCTAAAGTGAGTATTGTACGGATCAATAATAATTGATGTTATTGTTTTTATGAAGCATTATTATTTACTGTTACAAAGCATCAGGGAGGCTGACAGGCTGGGGAGGAAGGCCACAGACTCATCCCACCTCGGCACAGCACTAACAGCTGGGAACTCCTTTGTGCCTGTAGCCATCAGACTGCACACCAAGGGGTTCACCATGAGACCCCCTGACAGTAACCGGACTGCACACCAAGGGGTTCACCATGAGACCCCCTGACAGTAACCGGACTGCACACCAAGGGGTTCACCATGAGACCCCCTGACAGTAACCGGACTGCACACCAAGGGGTTCACCATGAGACCCACTGACAGTAACCGGACTGCACACCAAGGGGTTCACCATGAGACCCCCTGACAGTAACCAGACTGCACACCAAGGGGTTCACCATGAGACCCCCTGACAGTAACCGGACTGCACACCAAGGGGTTCACCATGAGACCCACTGACAGTAACCGGGCTGCACACCAAGGGGTTCACCATGAGACCCCCTGACAGTAACCGGACTGCACACAGAGGGGTTCACCATGAGACCCCCTGACAGTAACCGGACTGCACACCAATATCTTTAACAATACTCGTTACTTATCTGGATTTTTTTGGGGGGTTTTAGAATTTGTATTTTAATGTGTGTTTGACATCCTGAGTGAACCTGTCCTGTTTTTCCTCTCCTCTGCTGTGCTTAAACACTTGAATTTCCCCACAGGGATTAATAAAGGCACATCTGATCTTATATGAATCAGTCAACACCAGGGAAAGTACTCTTACATTATATACTTTATATACATTTGAAATATATTTCAATTATTTATTTTGTATCAGGTTGTGACCTGAATTCTCAGTTCTATAAAAATAAACTAAATGACGCAAATGTATAAATATATATTTTTAAACATTTGCATTTCTAAAAGCTAAAATAACCTTTTGCACTCATTTAAAATGTTTAACATTTTAGAAATAATATTATATAATAAGATAAAATATTTAATCCAAGTTTTATTATTAATAAAAAATCAAGTGTGAAGACTGGAGACACGGCGCCCTCTGCTGGAGGCCAGCCAGACTGCAGACACATATTTAATACTACTACTGATAATACCACAAGTACTAAGTAATACTGATAATACCGCAAGTACTACTACTGATAATACCGCAAGTACTACTACTGATAATCCCACAATTCCTAATAATGTACTACATGATAATACCTACGATAATACAAGTACTACTGATAATACCACAAGTACTACTACTGATAATTTATAATACACAAGTACCACTGATAATCCACATACTACACGATAATACACAAGTACACTACGATAACCACAAGTACTACACTGATATACCACAAGTTTTAAAATGCTACTGATAATACCACAAGTCTACACTGATAATACCACAAGCCACTCTATAATACCACAATACACTACTGATATACCACAAGTACACATATAATACACAGCTACTATGATAATACCAAGTACTACTACTGATAAACCACATTTCTACTATGAAACCACAGTATATACTGAATACACAATACTACTACTGTAATACCAAGACTACTATGAAAAAATACCACAATCTACTACTGATAATACCACAAAAGTACCTTCAACTGATATACCACAAAAGCACTACTACAAAAATACCAAAAAAGTTAAAATACTACTGATAATACCACAAGACTACTACGATAATACCACATACTACTACTGTAATACCACAGTATACTACTGATAAACCACATATACACGATAATACCAAAATGTATAAAAAACAGAATACCACAATACTACTACTGTAAACCCAAGTACTACTATGTAATACCACATACTACTACTGATAATACCACAGTCCTGATAAATACCACAAATTTCATACTGATATACCAATACTACTACTGAAATACCACAATACTCTACTGATATACCACAAGTATACTCTGATAACCACAAGTACTACTGATAATCCTCAACAACACTACACTTAATACCACAAGACACACTGATAACCACAAGTCTACTACTGATAATACCACAAGTACTACTACTGATAATACACGTCTACTATGAAAACCACAAGAATACGATATACCACAAGTACTAACGATATCCCAATACACTACTATAACAAATACTACTCGAAATACCACAATACTACTGATATACCAAGTACTATATGAAAACCCAGACTATATGATATACCACAATACTACACGATAAACCACAATACTACTAAATACACAAGTACTACTACTGATATACCACAAGTACTACTACTGATAATACCACAAGTCTACTACTGATAATACCACAAGTACTACTACTGATAATACCACAAGTACTACTACTGATAATACCACAAGTACTACTACTGATAATACCACAAGTACTACTACTGATAATACCACAGTCCTACTACTGATGAATACCACAGTACTACTACTGATAATACCACAAGTACTACTACTGATAATACCACAAGTACTACTACTGATAATACCACCAGTATACTACTGATAATACACAAGTAACTACTTCTGATAATACCACAAGCCTACTACTGATAATACCACAAGTACTACTACTGATACTACCACAAGTACTACTACTGATAATACCACAAGTACTACTACTGATAATACCACAGACTACTACTGATAATACCACAAGTACTACTACTGATAATACCACAAGTACTACTTACTGTAATACCACACAGTACTACTACTGATAATACCACAAGTACTACTACTGATAATACCACAAAGTACTACTACTGATAATACCACAAGTACTACTACTGATAATACCACAAGTACTACTACTGATAATACCACAAGTACTACTACTGATAATACCACAAGTACTACTACTGATAATACCACAAGTACTACTACTGATAATACCACAAGTACTACTACTGATAATACCACAAGTACTACTACTGATAATACCACAAGTACTACTACTGATAATACCACAAGTACTACTACTGATAATACCACAAGTACTACTACTGATAATACCACAAGTACTACTACTGATAATACCACAAGTACTACTACTGATAATACCACAAGTACTACTACTGATAATACCACAAGTACTACTACTGATAATACCACAAGTACTACTACTGATAATACCACAAGTACTACTACTGATAATACCACAAGTACTACTACTGATAATACCACAAGTACTACTACTGATAATACCACAAGTACTACTACTGATAATACCACAAGTACTACTACTGATAATACCACAAGTACTACTACTGATAATACCACAAGTACTACTACTGATAATACCACAAGTACTACTACTGATAATACCACAAGTACTACTACTGATAATACCACAAGTACTACTACTGATAATACCACAAGTACTACTACTGATAATACCACAAGTACTACTACTGATAATACCACAAGTACTACTACTGATAATACCACAAGTACTACTACTGATAATACCACAAGTACTACTACTGATAATACCACAAGTACTACTACTGATAATACCACATGTACTACTACTGATAATACCACAAGTACTACTACTGATAATACCACATGTACTACTACTGATAATACCACAAGTACTACTACTGATAATACCACAAGTACTACTACTGATAATACCACAAGTACTACTACTGATAATACCACAAGTACTACTACTGATAATACCACATGTACTACTACTGATAATACCACAAGTACTACTACTGATAATACCACAAGTACTACTACTGATAATACCACAAGTACTACTACTGATAATACCACAAGTACTACTACTGATAATACCACATGTACTACTACTGATAATACCACAAGTACTACTACTGATAATACCACATGTACTACTACTGATAATACCACAAGTACTACTACTGATAATACCACAAGTACTACTACTGATAATACCACATGTACTACTACTGATAATACCACAAGTACTACTACTGATAATACCACAAGTACTACTACTGATAATACCACAAGTACTACTACTGATAATACCACAAGTACTACTACTGATAATACCACAAGTACTACTACTGATAATACCACATGTACTACTACTGATAATACCACAAGTACTACTACTGATAATACCACAAGTACTACTACTGATAATACCACATGTACTACTACTGATAATACCACAAGTACTACTACTGATAATACCACATGTACTACTACTGATAATACCACAAGTACTACTACTGATAATACCACAAGTACTACTACTGATAATACCACAAGTACTACTACTGATAATACCACATGTACTACTACTGATAATACCACAAGTACTACTACTGATAATACCACATGTACTACTACTGATAATACCACATGTACTACTACTGATAATACCACAAGTACTACTACTGATAATACCACATGTACTACTACTGATAATACCACAAGCACTACTACTGATAATACCACATGTACTATTACTGATAATACCACAAGTACTACTACTGATAATACCACATGTACTACTACTGATAATACCACAAGTACTACTTCTGATAATACCACAAGTACTACTACTGATAATACCACAAGTACTACTACTGATAATACCACAAGTACTACTACTGATAATACCACAAGCACTACTACTGATAATACCACAAGTACTACTACTGATAATACCACATGTACTATTACTGATAATACCACAAGTACTACTACTGATAATACCACAAGTTCTACTACTGATAATACCACATGTACTATTACTGATAATACCACAAGTACTACTACTGATAATACCACAAGTACTGCTACTGATAATACCACAAGTACTACTACTGATAATTCCACATGTACTACTACTGATAATACCACAAGTACTACTACTGATAATACCACATGTACTACTACTGATAATACCACAAGTACTACTACTGATAATACCACATGTACTACTACTGATAGTACCACAAGTACTACTACTGATAGTACCACAAGTACTACTACTGATAATACCACAAGTACTACTACTGATAATACCACAAGTACTACTGCTGTTGTGTAATACTGCTGGGTAAATGTAGTTTGGTGGTACAGTCCAGCACTGACTGAAGTACATCTTGTTGACGCAGTAATTATAATTCTTCACGAACATTACGGAGATATCTCACTGATGTCTTTCGTTTCTTAAGGACAGTTATCCAAACCCCCGGATCACTGCTGACGCTAATTCATTGAAACATTCGGCTTTAAATATTTGTTGGACATTTGATTTATATTGTTTTGAAAATGTATTTATATTTGAATAATGATGATGTGTTGTATTTGTAGAGGTTTTCTGGAGGTGCTTCACAGTGCTACGGGGAGAAAGGAGATATTTCATCAAATACATTAAAAAATCATTTAAAAATTCAACTCTGGAGCTGAGAGTCAGAACGACAAGAGAGAGAGGTTCAGAGCATACAAGGTTTCAATACAAAATGAAGCACAGTCAGGGAAACGCGGTGAGGAACAGGTGGGTCTTTCTTGAAGAGGTCCTTAAGTCTTCTGGGAGCTGATTCCACAGACGGGGGGGCCGAGGGAGGAGAAAGCACGCTCTCCCATGCTGGCCAGCTTAGTCCGGAAACAGCTGGGAGATTGGTGCTGGAGGACCTGAGGGTGCGTGATGTCTGTGAGTGTTGTGTACTCAGCAAGTCCTGTAGGTAGGGGGGGCCTGTGTGGTCAGTGGCTTTGTAGACCATGGTGAGGACTTTGTAGTTGATCCGGTGGGTTAAGGGAGCCAGTGGAGTGAGTGGAGGAGGGGGGTGATGTGTTCTGAGTTGCGTGTTTTGGTGAGTATCCAGGCGGCACTGTTTTGTACACACTGCAGTCTCTGAGCTGTTTCTGTTGGTAGGCCAGCAAGCAGAGAATTGCAGGAGTCAATGCGGGAGGGGACAAAGCCATGGATCCTGTTTGCTGAGCGACTGTCGCATTTTGGAGATGTTCCTCAGGTGGGAGTACGAAGCTTTGCAGACGTTTGATGTGTGCTTGGAAAGAAAGGGATGAGTCCAGTTTCACGCCTAGGTTTGTGACAAGAAGGGAAAGGACTGGAGTGGCCATCGATGAGGATTTGAGGGATGTCTGCTTTCAGTAATGGACGGGGTGTTCCAATGAGAATGGCCTCTGATTTGCTGCTGTTTAGTTGGAGGGAGGTATTTCTCATCCAGTGATGTATGTGGTGCAGGCATCTGGAGAGCTTTGAAAGTGCTAGATGTTTATCGGGGCAGTTTGGAGGGAAATCTGTGTGTCATCAGCATCTGTGTGGAAGAGTATGTTATGGCTCCTCAGTATTTGTCCCAGAGGCAGCATGTAAACTAAAAAGAGAAGTGGCCCCAGGACTGACCCTTGGGGGACACCAGAGGTAACGCAGTGTGTGTTGGAGGTGTTTTTTCGGACAGATTCCTGTCTTCCTGAGAGGTATGATCTGAAAGAGTCCAGAGCCTTGCCAGTGATTCCCACCTCCTTGAGACGCTGACACATGATGTGAGGTTCAACAGTGTCAAATGCTGCTCTTAAATTCAGCAAGATGAGAAGGCTTGGGGAGCCAGACTCAACCGCCATCAGCAGGTCATTTAGGACCCTCACCAGAGCCGGTTCAGTGCTGTGAGATGGTCTGAAACTGAGCTGGTGAGAGTTGAGTCGTTCATGAAGCTGGCGGGCCACAACTTTTTCCAGAACCTGCCAAGAAAGGCAGGTTTGAGATGGGGCGGTAGTTTGAGAGTACCTCAGGATCCAGGCTGTGTTTCTTCAGGACTGGTTTGATGGCTGCCTGCTTGAAAGTGGGGGGAACCTGACCACTCAACAGGGATTTGGTCATGATGGTGGTGGCAGTGGGAATAATGGAGGGAGAGCAGGCTTTCAGTAGTGAGGTGGGGATTGGATCTCGGGCGCAGGTGGAGGAGGTCATATCTGAGATGAGTTTTGAAAGATCAGCTTGCGTCACCTCCGTGAAGCACTTCAGGGTTGGTGAAGTCGACAGCGTTACTTCAGGAGGAAAGGGAGACAGGTTGATTTGGGGAGGCTTTGGTGATGTTAAGCCTGATGTTGTCGACTTTCGTTTTAAAAAGGTCCATAAAGCGGTCGCAGTCCTCAGTTGAGGGCGTGGTTGATGAGGCTTCACTAGGCTTGAGCAACCGGTGTGGAGAACCGGTGCTTTGGATTGTACGATTTGTCTCATCAGACTGGAGTAGCAGGCTGACCTGGTTGCTCTCACTGCAGTGGAATAGGCCTTCTGGTGATCTCTAAAAGAGAGCAGCTGGACAGTTAGGCCAGTTTGCCTATATCTGCGCTCAATCTTCCGACCCTCAGATTTCTGGGCTCTGAGCTGGTCAGTGTACCACGGGGCAGAGCGATGGAAAGACACCATTCTGGTCTTTCATGTGCCAACCTGTCTAGACACTCATGCAGGGTGTTATTATATCGGAGCACATGCAGCATGGGGCCTGGATAGACCGGAGAAGAGAGCAGATGTAAGCTGACTATGGTCCATGTCCTTGGTCTTACGGAAGGTTATGGTAAGGAACCACTCGGTTAGGCATGACATCCAGCAGCACCATCCGGTGCTCAGACATGCCAATATCCAAAGTGTGGGTTTTGGTAACCGTGACATCACCAGTGATGGCAAGATCAAGGGTGTGGCCATGTTTATGGGTTGGCTCGTGTATATGTTGGGTAAGAGGGAGACAGTCCAGGAGGCTGAGGAAGTCGGTGGCCAGTGTGCATTTAAGAGCATCCACGTGAATGTTAAAGTCCCCTGGATCACCAGCCTGCTGAAAGTAGGGCATACAGTAGTGAGCAGACCTGAGAAGAGATGAAGGTTTTATTTGCCCTTGGTGGTCTATAGACAGAGGTGATTTGAAGGGGTTCTGGAGCAAGGCATTGAGCAACTAGACACTCAAATGATGGGAGTTCAGCAATCTGGATTTCAACCAGGGAAAAAGTGTCCCGATAAATCAGTGCTAGCCCCCCACCCCGCCCAGAGTTGCGTGCTTTCTCAAAGTATTTGCATCCTGGAGGTGTAGCCTCATTTAAGGAGAGCTACTCACCATTGTGATGCCAAGTTTCACAAAGGCATTTAAAACCAGTGATCTGTTGGTGAGAGACTGTGTGTTAGGGGAGGCAAGTTTGGCAGGCTTCAGCTGTTCAGAGGGGAGTGTGTGTTTTGTGAGGTAGGAGAGATTCCTAATAGTGTTATGAGCGGCAGCTTTCTGATGACGTAGATGAGACGCGCTGGTGCGTCCTGCAGTCCACAGGGAAGGAGTGGCGCTCCCAGAGTAAACGAACCGGCGTCGGGAACCTCAGTGGATATAACGCGAGCGTTGGTCAAGGCTATGGACTTTATTCATACGGATATGGCTGATGTCCCCGGGCGCTGCACGATAGCTGCCCACTGCTCCTAGTACTAGGATGGGTTAAATGCAGAGGACCAATTTCACTGTGTGTGCTCTGCTGTGTGCATGCATGTGACAAATAAAGAGGGTTTCATCCTCCGTTTCTATCTATCTATGTCACCGAAGTTGTAGCAGGACGCCGAAAGACGAGTGGGGTTAGCAGTGGGTTGCTATCTCAGCAGTGGAGGTTTTTAAGGTACAATTGCTCTCTTAGTACAGACTGACAGATTGGTAAGCTAATACAAAAGTAGCGTCAAAACTCAGAGACAGATACAAAAATGATAGGGTGTATTGCTGGTCTGTTATTGGAGCTGCAGTTCCTGTCAGTGGCCAGCAGAGGGCGGCATAGCAGCTCATGAACTCCTGAAGAGGTTTATTACCAGCTGAGGAGAAGGAGCTGAGGAGGAGCTGAGGAGGAGCTGAGGAGGAGCTGAGGAGGAGCTGAAGGTTCATCAGTGTTTAACTAGATCCGAGAGAGGCTGGATCACAGGAGCAGCTCTTCTCTGGCTCACTTGCAGACACCCTCACTGACTACAGTCGGTCCAAAACCCCTCTGCCCAACGCCCACATCACCCTGATGCTCTGACCACATCACCCCTATCCTCCACTGGCTCCCCATCAAACACACTTCAAGATTTACTCCTCACTTACAAAGCCCTCAACAGCCTACCTCAGTGAGATCATCCAACGAGAGCAACATTTCTCTGTGTGTGGGGAGAGGCTGCACACACACACACACACACACACACACACACACACACACACACACACACACACACACACACACACACACACACACACACACACACACACACACACACACACACACACACACACACACACACACACACACACACACACACACTTTGTTTTTAGGTTACGGAGCTAAAAATATGTGCTTTTTTCCGTCGACAGCAGAACTTTTAATCTGGACGCTCTGAATAAAAAGTGAGACTTACGTTTCCTTTTGGTTAATTACTAACGTGTGATTTTAATGTGTGTTATTACTCCCTGAATGAAGCGAGGGGGGACTTTATTAACTTTACATTTACCCTGACCACACTTTAATCATCAATGACTAAATGCCGCTGCATTGGGATCAGGGAGAGCGTTCGGTTTTCTGACGTTTGTAAGGGTCATTGAGGTGGACCGGGTCGCTCTGAAGAACTGAAACGTGATTCCTGTCAGTCACGACCAAAGCCTCCAACAACAAGCAGAATAAATACATACATATGTGTTAAACAAAAGAGGCAGCGTTATAACACGTGACATTTTTCTCACTGTTTTGTTTTTATTAAAGTTTAAAAGAATACCTGAAAAATAAAAATGAATCCAAAGAATTTTTTCTAAAATCGTAAAAAAATACAAATAAAAAGTAAAAATACGAAGAAATGTTTAAAAAAATCTATGAAATAAGGGTGGAAATTGCCTGAAAAATGTCTGGAAAATCTTCCTAAACTTCTTCTGTAAATAAACAGTATTTTATTTACAGTCTGTTGTTGTTTATCTTATTGTATTTACGTGTGTGTGTGTGTGTGTGTGTGTGTGTGTGTGTGTGTGTGTGTGTGTGTGTGTGTGTGTGTGTGTGTGTGTGTGTGAGTGTACATTTGTTTATGAATCCTAAGGCTTACTGAGTCAGAATGTCTGGATGAGTTTCTTCCGTGAGTTTGATTAGACATCACGTTTGTCTGAATTTGAATTTGCATTAAAGCAGGCAGCAGCGTGCGCAGACCCCCTGCTGAGGGCAGGTGTGTTTGCATGTTGTTTGCATGTTATTCTCACAGGAGACAAACCAGTCCTCTGAACAGCTGATCCTTCACAACCTCTCCTTAAGAGAGCAGGAGACTGGCAGACCCACACGTCTATAAACATATAAGATAAACAACAACAGGCTGTAAATAAAAGACTGTTGATTGCAGTGATTAACATTAAGATAGATGACGCTGTTTATGTCGACGGTACAGAGAAGGTGTTTTGCTTTTCATTTGTTTAGTTTTTTCAAAAATGTTTGTCCTTTTATGAAAGTTGTCCCTAAAAATGTTTCCTTTCATAAATGTATTTATTATTTTTCAAGCAATCTTTTAATCTTTAAACTAAAATAGTGAGAACATTACTTTGGGCCTGAAAACTCTTTAAACCTGATTTTTTTCCATTACTCTCCCTGGAGATTTCTCAGATCAAATATTACAGACTAAAGGATCTGCAGGTTCACTCAGAACCAGCTTTAGTTGCAGCTCTTTCACAATCAGCAGCAGAAAACTCAAAGAAAATGTGCAACAAGTCCGGAGAGAACGGTCGGAGAGAACAGTCGGAGAGAACAGTCTGAGGGAACAGTCGGAGAGAACAGTCAGAGAGAACTGTCGGAGGGAACAGTCAGAGAGAACTGTCGGAGGGAAGAGAACTGTCGGAGGGAACAGTCAGAGAGAACTGTCGGAGGGAACAGTCAGAGAGAACTGTCGGAGGGAAGAGAACTGTCGGAGGGAACAGTCAGAGAGAACTGTCGGAGGGAACAGTCAGAGAGAACTGTCGGAGAGAATAGTCAGAGAGAACTGTCGGAGGGAACAGTCAGAGAGAACTGTCGGAGAGAACTGTCGGAGGGAACAGTCAGAGAGAACTGTCGGAGGGAAGAGAACTGTCGGAGGGAACAGTCAGAGAGAACTGTCGGAGGGAACAGTCAGAGAGAACTGTCGGAGGGAAGAGAACTGTCGGAGGGAACAGTCAGAGAGAACTGTCGGAGAGAATAGTCAGAGAGAACTGTCGGAGAGAACAGTCAGAGGGAACAGTCAGAGAGAACTGTCGGAGAGAACAGTCAGAGAGAACTGTCGGAGAGAACAGTCAGAGAGAACTGTCGAGAACAGTCAGAGAGAACTGTCGGAGGGAACAGTCAGAGAGAACTGTCGGCGAGAAGAATCGGAGAAAACGGTCAGAGGGAACAGTCGGAGGGAACAGTCGGAGAGAACTGTTTCCGTAATCTATTCATCGTTTCCTGCAGAACTGTCTGTAAAACGTTGTGTCCAGACTCTAAAACAAGGACTTTCTCAGGTTCATTTCACACTAAAGTGAATATTTTTCTGACAAAAGGAGGCGTTTAAAGACCTGGATGAAAGTTACCATTCATCCAGCGAACTATCTGCAGGTGAATATATCAGGAATGAATGATTGCTGCCTTTTCTCTCAAGCGTTGAGTAAAGTATTAAATCTGTAAGAATTCAGGAGTAAAACGTGGACATGCGTGCAGCAGCTGCTCATAGTTATTCATATTATTTAATAACAGTCTGAAAATATGAACCCTCCTGCAATCTCACGTCTATTTGTTTACCTTTCTGTTCAATACGGTCACTATTTTAAAACAAATACACTACTTATTTACCGTGTGCATAGTTTGTTCTTTTTTAATCTGTAGGTCTCTTCTCCTCGCTGTGCCTGTCACGATGTCCCGCTGCAGGACAGATAAAAGGTCTCTGATTCTAAAGTAATGGTTTTATCTCTGCTGTATTCCCAGTATTCCCGGTGCTCTTCTACCAGTCAGAACAGCACTCACCCTGCAGGTTGCTCTCCTTCAGAGTGCTGCCCTTTTCCTCGTCTGCCTCCTCAGCCTGCCGCTGTCCACGCAGCAGGCGCCGCAGCAGGCTGCAGTACCGGGTCATGGTGCGTCCAGGAACACCTGATAGCACCGGGCTGGTAATCAATGAGCCGAAACACTCTCTGAGGAGGCATTAACGTCTGTCTGTCCGCCTGTCTCTGTGTGTGTGTGTGTGTGTGTGTGTGGCTGCCTCAGGGAGGACACGCCTCTCAGCTGTTGCTCATTAATACTGAGGCGCTGACAGGGAGGGCGGGGCGACTACAGATGATTTACCTGATTATAAAGATTAGAATTAATTTATTAAACACCTTTATGTTCCTACAGTCAGTGAACTCACCACGGACACTCACATGTCAGTGCAGTCTGACACATGTAAGAAAATATGTGCGAGAAAAACGCAGAAAATTGAAGTGAAAATGTCTGATTGTTTTTGGGGAAAGATATGAAAAAATATATCTGAATAAAGTCGGAAAATATGTTTGAAAAAGTCAAATTTTGGGGGGAAATGTCAGAAAATAAGAAAGACAACCCAAGAAATTGTCTGAAAAAAACCCTGAAAAACGTAAAAACATGTACAACTCATAAATTGAGTTCAAAATGTGTGATGCAATTTCCTAAAAACTGGCCAAAATACATGAATAAGTCACAGAAGTCCCTCCAAAAAAAGAATTGGCAAAAAGCGGGAATACATTTCCCCAAACCTTTTCTATAAATATTCATTCTAAAAAAATGACATACATTGAACTCATCACTGAAAGTAGTTTGAGCTGCTGTTACTACTGACAGTGAACTCACCAGAGACAAGTCAATACTGTGTGTGTGTGTGTGTGTGTGTGTGTGTGTGTGTGTGTGTGTGTGTGTGTGTGTGTGTGTGTGTGTGTGTGTGTGTGTGTGTGTGTGTGTGTGTGTGTGTCAGTAAGAGGAGAGGAGTTATTCTCGGAGTGTAAACACTTTTATTTATATCTCCTCCAGCTCGCAGGTGTTTCTCTTAAGGGGGAAGAACCAATACCTTATGACCCATAAATGAAGAACATGAAAATAAAATGATTCTAGATATAAATATTGATTAAAACATGTTCAATAAATATGTGTAAAAAGTCTGAAAACTAAATAGAATTCTTTAAGAAAAATCTGAAAAAAGTCTGAAAACACTGACTGAAGGTAACTCTTCATCATCATCTTCATCCTCCTCTATAAGTGGGACAACAGCGCCCCCACCAGGACTAACAGGGGAGGCTGTGTTTGTGTTTACTGTTGTGGAACAATAAAGATTTAACATCATTTTAATGATACAAATGTCTGCATCAGTTTGTGTTGGTATTACTAACCCCGCTGATGCTGCTACAGACCATAATCACATGTCAGTCCAGAAATGTCCGAAACATGATGGAAATGTTCCAGAAAAAAGACGAGAAATTGTCCGAAAAAAGGGTGAAAAAAAGAGTCCGATTTTCTTTTAAATTGTCTGAAAAAAAGATTAGGAAAAACTTGAATTTTCTTTTGAGGAAAAAATCCAAAAAGAACAACTTGGAGAAATACTATACTACAGAACACTCGCAGTAAATCTTCATCCTGTGAGTGAGACAGCAGCGCCCCCACCAGGACGAACCACACATCATCAGTTTGGTATTTCTATGTGTACGTGATAGGCTGAGGGGTGGGACATCGCTAAGTGGCTGACCAATCACAACAGAGCCAGCCAGCTGACCAATCAGAGCAGACTCAAAGCTTTTTGAACATTAAAGCATGGAGACATGTCCCATTAGATTTTTAGAGCTTCCTGTGGAGGCGTCCCGTCAGCAGGTAATGATTACATTAGTAACCTCTCCTTCCGGCAGAGGTTTCAGAGGTAAAGGGATGATTAATATTTCAGATATGAAATCAATACCAGAGCTTTCTCTAAAGCTCCTCTCAGCTGCAGCTCCTCCGGAAGCTTCTCCTCCATCATCAGAGCCTCTTCATGCTGCAGCGTTTCCCTCTCACAGAGAACAGGCCGGTTCTGAGACTCAGAGAATATGGATTAGAGCAGCAGAGAGTGAGTGTGTGTGTGTGTGTGTGTGTGTGTGTGTGTGTGTGTGTGTGTGTGTGTGTGTGTGTGAGGCTGATTAATGTTTTAATTAATAGAGAGCTGCAGGAATGAGTGCTAACCCGTGACCTGCACAAACACACCTGCACAGCAGAGGCTTTTATAGACAGACAGACAGACAGACAGACAGACAGACAGACAGACAGACAGACAGACAGACAGACAGACAGACAGACAGACAGACAGACAGACAGACAGACAGACAGACAGACAGACAGACAGACAGACAGACAGACAGACAGACAGACAGACAGACAGACAGACAGACAGACAGACAGACAGACAGACAGACAGACAGACAGACAGACAGACAGACAGACAGACAGACAGACAGACAGACAGACAGACAGACAGACAGACAGACAGACAGACAGACAGACAGACAGACAGACAGACAGACAGACAGACAGACAGACAGACAGACAGACAGACAGACAGACAGACAGACAGACAGACAGACAGACAGACAGACAGACAGACAGACAGACAGACAGACAGACAGACAGACAGACAGACAGACAGACAGACAGACAGACAGACAGACAGACAGACAGACAGACAGACAGACAGACAGACAGACAGACAGACAGACAGACAGACAGACAGACAGACAGACAGACAGACAGACAGACAGACAGACAGACAGACAGACAGACAGACAGACAGACAGACAGACAGACAGACAGACAGACAGACAGACAGACAGACAGACAGACAGACAGACAGACAGACAGACAGACAGACAGACAGACAGACAGACAGACAGACAGACAGACAGACAGACAGACAGACAGACAGACAGACAGACAGACAGACAGACAGACAGACAGACAGACAGACAGACAGACAGACAGACAGACAGACAGACAGACAGACAGACAGACAGACAGACAGACAGACAGACAGACAGACAGACAGACAGACAGACAGACAGACAGACAGACAGACAGACAGACAGACAGACAGACAGACAGACAGACAGACAGACAGACAGACAGACAGACAGACAGACAGACAGACAGACAGACAGACAGACAGACAGACAGACAGACAGACAGACAGACAGACAGACAGACAGACAGACAGACAGACAGACAGACAGACAGACAGACAGACAGACAGACAGACAGACAGACAGACAGACAGACAGACAGACAGACAGACAGACAGACAGACAGACAGACAGACAGACAGACAGACAGACAGACAGACAGACAGACAGACAGACAGACAGACAGACAGACAGACAGACAGACAGACAGACAGACAGACAGACAGACAGACAGACAGACAGACAGACAGACAGACAGACAGACAGACAGACAGACAGACAGACAGACAGACAGACAGACAGACAGACAGACAGACAGACAGACAGACAGACAGACAGACAGACAGACAGACAGACAGACAGACAGACAGACAGACAGACAGACAGACAGACAGACAGACAGACAGACAGACAGACAGACAGACAGACAGACAGACAGACAGACAGACAGACAGACAGACAGACAGACAGACAGACAGACAGACAGACAGACAGACAGACAGACAGACAGACAGACAGACAGACAGAGGAATGGAATGTTTTTGCCAGCTAAAACTGTTCACTGCTTTCCGGACAATAAGCCCTGGATCACCAGAGCACCAGCAGCCTCAGGGCCGGTGACACCAGCAGAATCAATACACTGATCAGGAAAGCTGGCTCTGTCATCGCTTCAAACTGGACCCTTTAGAGGCTGTGGTGGAGAGGAGGACTCTGAACAGACTGCTGTCCATCATGGATAAACCCCCACCCCCCACCCCCACCTGCAGCTGGAAGGACAGTGGAGCTCCTTCTCCAACAGACTGCTCCAGCTCCTCACCAGGACAGGTTCAGGAGAACCTTCCTGCCCTCTGCAGTAACTCTGTGCTATAACTCCCCTCTGGCTGCAGGACTCTCTGAACTGGACTGAACGTGCTCTCTGTACACATTTGTATATTTCTCATTTTTATTTCTAGTTCTAATTATTTGTTCTGCTTCTTCTTTTTGTATTTCGCCGCTGCAATGAAAAACATTTTCCCAGGTTGGGATAAATAAAGTATTTCTGGTTCTGAGGATAAATAGGATCTTATTTTGAAGGAGTTGAGGCTACTGAGGGATGTAAGCAATAAAGAGGGTCTGGAAATCTGTCCATCATTATTTTAACACATTTTCATAATATCTGTATATATTTATATATATTTATATATATATATATATATTTATATATAAATATATATATATATATATATATATATATATATATATATATATATATATTTATATATATAAATATATATATATTTATATATATTTATAAATATATATAAATATATATATTTATATATATTTAAATAAATATATTTATATATATAAATATATTTATTTATATATAAATATATATAAATAAATATATTTATATATATAAATATATTTATTTATATATATAAATATATAAATATATATATATATATTTATATAGTATAGTGTGTCAGGATAAATATAAATGTGGAACTAAATGCCATCACACATCAGTCTGCACAAAAATGACTTTTACTCTGGCGGGGTGAATGTGTGTGTGCTGCGTATGCATTGCAGTGTGTGTGTGTGTGTGTGTGTGTGTGTGTATGTTGGAGGTGACGCCAGGAATAATGGGAGCTTTAATGCAGCGCTGCAGCACTCAGACATCCATCCTGTACACACACACACACACACACACACACACACACACACACACACACACACACACACACACACACACACACACACACACACACACACACACACACACACACACACACACACACACACACACACACACACACAAAACAAACACCTTGCATTAGACCCAGTGTGTGTGTGTGTGTGTGTGTGTGTGTGTGTGAGCCCATTTGCAGAAGAGCCTCATAAATAACAGAGGGTCTGCTGACTCTCTACATGACGGTACACTTTAAGGTCTGTTCCGCCCTCACAGTCTCCATGGCGATGCTCTTAAAGGGGCAGCGCCACATTTCTGCGGCCGGTCGGAACCATCAGCCTCCATCACTGCAGGCATTAGTGCCGAGCTAACCACTTAGCATCGATTACTGAGTGAGTCAGAGCTTCATCCTCTTCATCACACACACACACACACACACACACACACACACACACACACACACACACACACACACACACACACACACACACACACACACACACACACACACACACACACACACACACACACACACACACACACACACACACACACACACACACACACCATCATGTTGTTCTCCACTGTGGGTTTGATACAGTTTAATTTCAACACTAACAGTTAAACGCTGAATAAAGAGAATATGAAGAAGAAGAGAGGCCCGAGAATATAAGGGGGGCACACACACACACACACACACACACACACTCATCATCCTGGTTGTGCTGACCTCAGCATCTCAGGCTATTTATGTCCAGTGGAGGAGGGGTGTGTGTGTGTGTGTGATTTGCTTTTCTGTCACAAATCCAGGAGACACACACAGGTACAGACAGTGTTTGGGTGTCTCTCAGCAGATATACAAAATGACAACGACCACACAACTCCTCTGGGTGGGTGTGTGTGTGGGTAGGGTTTCACTACAGTCCTGATAGTTGTGGATTTGATCCCAGAATCAATACGACACGCTGATCTGTGTGTAAACACACTGAAACCTCACTCTACACACATCTCTCTGAAGCCCCACATCCTGTCAATCACACACTCACTGCTGTAGTTCTTTATAGCCCAACATTAGCCTCCTTTAGCTTAGCGGTGGTGACCTGAAGTCATGTGACCGTGCTGTAGTTCCTTTATAGCCCAACATTAGCCTCCTTTAGCTTAGCGGTGGTGACCTGAAGTCATGTGACCGTGCTGTAGTTCCTTTATAGCCCAACATTAGCCTCCTTTAGCTTAGCGGTGGTGACCTGAAGTCATGTGACCGTGCTGTAGTTCCTTTATAGCCCAACATTAGCCTCCTTTAGCTTAGCGGTGGTGACGTGAAGTCATGTGACCGTGCTGTAGTTCCTTTATAGCCCAACATTAGCCTCCTTTAGCTTAGCGGTGGTGACCTGAAGTCATGTGACCGTACTGTAGTTTAGAAGTTATTGGATATTTATAGGTTTATGAGAGAGTTATGATTCCCAACATCTAACTCTCTGCAAAATAGTGAATTATAACTATTAATAAGGTCATAAACATGTCAAAGTGTTGCTTCAAACTGGACTACTGCTTTAGTTTTAATGGTTAATTGCTGCTGATGTCACAGATCTGACTCACAACACATGACTTCCTGTTACTTATTTCAAAGAACGCTGAGTCAGATATCTGACATGAGATCAGCAGAGTGTAAAAAAGCATCGCAACGTCATGGAGAAACATCCAGCCTGAGCATAGCACTAAAACACCTCCGGAAATGAGGAAATCATCAGCAGAGGTCTAAGGTGAAAAAGTACATTTAATCAAGTACTGAACTAAAGTACCACTTTCTGCTACTGTGTACTTTTACTCCACTACATGTATGTAACCCCTTTAGTGACTTTACAGATCTGGATTACTGATGGTAAATATAACCTCCCTTAAATCAGACTGTAGTTCACCTGCAGTAAATCCAGCAGCTACCCTGCAGTATACAAAGCATTCAAACTAGCTGCACCTTTACCAGCTCTGAGAACACTTTAATGATCAATCATTATAAAACAGATCAGAGATATTATTCTGAAATGGACCAATCAGACAATGACTACTTTTACTGTCGCTACTTTAAGTACATTTAGAGGAGAGTACTTTCTACTTTCACTGGAGGAACATTTAGAATACTTTCACTGTGACAGAGTATTCCTACACTCTGGTACTTCTACTTTACTCAAGTACAAGACCTGAGTAAGAGACTGAGTACTTCTACTTTACTCAAGTACAAGACCTGAGTACTTCTACTTTACTCAAGTACAAGACCTGAGTACTTCTACTTTACTCAAGTACAAGACCTGAGTACTTCTACTTTACTCAAGTACAAGATCTGAGTACTTCTACTTTACTCAAGTACAAGACCTGAGTACATCTACTTTACTCAAGTACAAGATCTGAGTACTTCTACTTTACTCAAGTACAGGACCTGAGTACTTCTACTTTACTCAAGAACAAGATCTGAGTACTTCGACTTTTACTCAAGCACAAGATCAGAGTACTTCTACTTTACTCAAGTACAAGACCTGAGTACTTCTACTTTACTCAAGTACAAGATCTGAGTACTTCGACTTTTACTCAAGCACAAGATCTGAGTACTTCGACTTTTACTCAAGCACAAGATCAGAGTACTTGTACTTTACTCAAGTACAAGACCTGAGTACTTCTACTTTACTCAAGTACAAGACCTGAGTACTTCTACTTTACTCAAGTACAAGACCTGAGTACTTCTACTTTACTCAAGTACAAGACCTGAGTACTTCGACTTTTACTCAAGCACAAGATCTGAGTACTTCGACTTTTACTCAAGCACAAGATCAGAGTACTTCTACTTTTACTCAAGTACAAGACTGAGTACTTCTACTTTACTCAAGTACAAGACCTGAGTACTTCTACTTTACTCAAGTACAAGACCTGAGTACTTCTACTTTACTCAAGTACAAGACCTAAGTACTTCTACTTTACTCAAATACAAGATCTGAGTACTTCTACTTTACTCAAGTACAAGACCTGAGTACTTCTACTTTACTCAAGAACAAGATCTGAGTACTTCTACTTTTACTGAAGTACAAAACCTGAGTACTTCTACTTTACTCAAGTACAAAAACTGAGTACTTGTACTTTGACTAAAGTACAAGACCTGAGTACTTCTACTTTACTCAAGTACAAGGTCTGAGTACTTCTACTTTACTCAACAACATGATCTGAGTACTTTTACTTTGACAGAAGTACCAGATGTGAGTACTTGTACTTTGACTGAAGTACCAGATGTGAGTATTTGTACTTTGACTGAAGTACCAGATGTGAGTACTTTTACTTTGACAGAAGTACCAGATGTGAGTACTTGTACTTTGACTGAAGTACCAGATGTGAGTATTTGTACTTTGACTGAAGTACCAGATGTGAGTATTTGTACTTTGACTGAAGTACCAGATGTGAGTACTTGTGCTTTGACTGAAGTACCAGATGTGTGTACTGAAGTACCAGATTTGAGTACTTGTACTTTGACTGAAGTACCAGATGTGAGTACTGAAGTACCAGATGTGAGTACTTGTACTTTGACTGAAGTACCAGATGTGAGTACTTGTACTCTGAAGTCCCCCCTCCTCCTCAGTCTGCACAGAGGTCTCCCCATGAATCACAGGACCAGCTTTAGAGACGTCATTATAGAACGAGGTCTTCAGAGGGTTCAGATTTTCTAGCAGATATTACTTTGTCAGTAATGGTGCGTTCACCCCGGACGTGAAGCACATTTTGAGCGTGTCGCGATGAGATGTAGAGATGGAGAGTGTGAAGGGAAGGAGGCCTTACTGGTGAGAGGTCAAGCATTTTCAATTATCAGAATCTCAGCATGTCGTCACGCACGTTGAATCAGAAAACCAAACAGCAGCCGCTAGCTGGTAGCACACAGAGCTCACGGCTCCTCATATCTGTTCAGAAACTGGAGAAACATCAGAGTTTAAACCACGGACAGTCTGTCGAGAACACAGCCTTTATTTCTGTCTGTGTGGTGGTGTTGTGAGTGTGGACGGAGCAGCTACATGCTAGCTTAGCCTGATCGATCAGATCTCCATTCAGAAAACACACACTTTGCTGCTGTCTTGTGGACACACTTCCAAACGTGTGAATTCATGGTGTGTTATTAGATCACGGCAAAATATGTTCATTTTGTGTTTGTTGGTATCTACATGGAGATAAGCCCCGCCTCCTCCCCAGTGCGTCTTGTTTGAGTGACGGGAGTGAACACCAATGATGCCGCTGTAAAACTCGTGTAAAAAACCTTTCGGCGTCCTTTTTATTGCAGGTTTTTGTAGAGTCATTAATTGCTTATCTTTAGATGTGGTGTGATGGATACGGTGGCCCTGAAGGTCAAACACTACAGAACAACTTTGAAAAGACGCCCTCTATTCTGATTCCCCTCTGTTCAATTTGAACATAGTGACATCACTACGAAACACTCGCGCTCCTATTGGCTAGCACTCACACACCGGGACATCTTTAAGCTGGTTGACCAATCACAACAGAGCTAGGCCAGCTAACAAATCAGAGCAGACTGGGCTCTGGTTTCAGACAGAGGGTGAAAAGAGGTGCTGCTTTTAAATGTGTGCAGTCGGTCCCAGGTCAGAATACTGATTACCAAACAGGAAGAAGAGAACTACAGTTCCCAGTATGCATCACTCTGGACCGACACACCCAAACATAAAAACACGCAGTCATCGCACCTGTCTGTCTAGCATTTACCTGTCTGTCTCTCAACTATTCTGTCTGTCTCTCTACCTTCTCACCTATCTGTCTACTCTCCTGTCTGTCTTTATACACCTGTCTGTCTCGCATCCTCCCAACTGTCTCTCTGTCCACCTGTCTGTCTCTCTGTGTTTTGCTGCATCAGGCTTCTCTGTGTTAAAAACAAACATACGCACAAACACTGTCTGCCCCCCATCCCATAATAACCCATCGCAGGATACCGCAGTAATACTTCTACCCGACATGCATCTGTCTCCCCCTCCTACCTGCCGGTGCTTTCTCTTTGCCCTCCATGTCCCGGTGCTGCAGGGCGGGTACTGGAGGAAATGTATCCGGTAATCAGGCTCTGCAGGGCGGGTAACTGGAGGAAATGTGTCCGGGAATCAGGCTCTGCAGGGCGGGTAACTGGAGGAAATGTGTCTGGGAATCAGGCTCCGCAGGGCGGGTAACTGGAGGAAATGTGTCCGGGAATCAGGCTCTGCAGGGCGGGTAACTGGAGGAAATGTGTCTGGGAATCAGGCTCCGCAGGGCGGGTAACTGGAGGAAATGTGTCCGGGAATCAGGCTCTGCAGGGCGGCTGGAATCAGGCTCTGCAGGGCGGGTACTGGATGAAAGTGTGTCCGGGAATCAGTCTCTGCAGGGCGGATGAAATGCTCCTCTCTGCAGGTCTTCTTCCTTCTGTTTCTTCTTCGCTTGTTATTTTTTGGTGGCTTTTTTTTTTTTTTACTCCTGCGGAGGTTGAGGCTCGTGCGTTCACCTGTCCGCGCGCTGCCTCTCTCTCTCGCTCTCTCGCTCTCGCTCTCTCGCTCTCTCGCTCTCTCTCTGTGCTCGCGCGGTGTTGCTGCAGCTGACGTGACGTCACCGCCGGACAACATACAGTTAGAAAATAAAATACATGAGAAATATAAAATAAAAATAAGATAAAATACAGGATGAATATTTTAAAAATAATAATAAATTACAGTTTATTATGTAAAAGATATAAAGAAAAATAGACTGGAAAAGACAACATAAAGATGATTCAAAAATAAAAGGCTGGGTGAATATGTTAAAATAAATTCAGGAATAATATAACATTAATATAAGAATAAAATAACACTGATGATTTAAAGGAAAATAATGAATGTCAGGATTTTTTGTAAGTATATGAATAAAAAATGATTCTGTAAGAAAATACAACTAAAGGAGGAAAATATCAAATAAGGCACGTAAAAAAGATTATGAATATGAAATACATATTTATAGGAAAAACTAATATGATGGTTTCAAACAGAATAAAAGACAGAATATTAATAATGATGATTATTGTTTGAATAAACAAAATACCAGATGATTTAAAAAAAAGCAAAATATAATCATTTATTTTTCCAATTATGGAATCTGTCTTGCATCGCTCTCACACTTGTTTTATGTTCAGTGTCCGTAAGAACATTTCTTCTCAACTTATTCTTCCTATTATGGACTATTGTGATGTTGTTTACCAAAATGCTTCATTGCTGCTGTTAGCTCCCTTCATCACTGGGTTGTCCTCTCACTGTCAGCTGCTCTTAATGACTGCCCTTCACACTGTAGTGAGTATTACTTCATGAGTTTCCTCTAGCAGACCGTACATGGGGTGTCCTTGTTTGTTGTTTCTTTATGGGTTTTTTTTCTGTTGGGTTCTTTGATTTTTAAAGACACTTTATAAATGTAGAGTTGAGCTCTTTGTGAATTCATGCTGCCCTCTGGTGGCTGAAACACCAACTGCAGCTGTGATTTAAATCCAGATCACCTCAATAAACCTCAAAATTGTGCCTAAATATATTTCATTCCGTCAGCACCGCTAAGCTAAAGGCGGCTAATGTTGGGCCTGATGACGTTTAGTCGTCTCTTTTAGACTCTTGTTAGCAACCTGTTTTTAGATCCTCCGGTGGGGTATTTACTGACGGATTTTAATCTCTTCAGTTTATGTTAACCACAGACCTGATTTCCGGGTGAAAACCAAAGAAGTGAGGAGATGAATGAAACCCAGGAGACGGAGAGCTTCTGGTTAAAAGTCTTTATGGTGACTCTACTGTACAGTGAATTAAAGTGGAGGACTTTCATTAGACGGGATGTGGGGGGGGGGGGGGGGGGGAGCTGCCATCTGAAGGGTTAACTCAGACAAGTCAACATTGCATAAAGAAATCCATCATCAGAACGAAGCAGAGCAGCAGGTACAGGTAAACAACAACAATAATAAAAACTCACAGTTAAAAGGTTAGGTCATGGAGCTCAGAGAACAACACGCAGGAGTGTGTGTGGCACTTTGTGTGTGTGTGTGTGTGTGTGTGTGTGTGTGTGTGTGTGTGTGTGTGTTGTCACTAATTGCACTTGAGGATGAGGATATGGAGATCACATTACTGGTCAGATGTCTGCAGGTTGTTTTTGGCATTGTTCTGGAAATGTTTGTCGGAAAACAGAGAAAAGACATAAAGACCGGGACCGACTCGCCTTCAAATCAACCGGCTCCTGACGGACTACAACTCCCATGATGCCTAGAAGCAAACAAAGCCACGTTGTAGATACATCCACCTTGAGCTCGCCCGCTACTGTGGGGCTTCCACTTTGTGTGTCGGCTGGCAGCTAGCAACTGCTGTAAGTCTTAAAAACGGAGAAACTAACTATTAAAACCATATGTGATTATTCTATTCAATAAACTGTGTATCTGAGAGGTGATGTTTGGAGCTCTGAGGAGCTGCTACTGTATGACAGCAACTGGTCTGCTTCAAAAACAATCTTTGAGTACAGCTAATTGGATTGCTAACTGTCACTAGCAAGCTTGTTAGATTAGAAGCTAACTAGGTAGAAAGATAGCGAACATCAGCCGGATTTACAGATAGATTGATAGTTAGATACAGTAGATAACGTCCACTAACTATCACCCCGACAGGTTAACTAGTCTCCGGTTAACCTGTGTCTCCCTTTCTGTCAGTGAGAGCTGATTGTGTTGAAGGAGTCGAACCCTTTGAAACCAACAACAGAAATAAAGCAGCAGAAGAGAAAACCTGATAAAACACGTGAGGTCGTACAGGTACAGTGAAGCTATCAAATAGGAAGGTGACAGGAAGTGAAACATCAGTGAAAAAATGGAACACTTTACATGACAACGGTCATAAAGCGAGTTAAACTGTGGAGAACATACCCTGGAAGTACACAGTGATGGCGTCATATTCAGAGGGATATCTATACTGTGACTTGGGGCTAAAGCTGACGACTGCAATATTTAACCTGACTCTGTTCACTACGACATGTTTCCCTTTACCAAATGAAGAAATGTCCAGCCATACCAGCTGTTGAACTCAGCACTTTAATTTAGCTTTTATGAAAGTTAGCATTCCTTTAGCTGTTAGAAAATCTGAGTGGCGTTCCACAGGGTTAACTCCTGGGGCCTCTACTGTTCAACATATCCTCGTTCTACAGCAAGTCCAGTGCATTACATTGATAAGTCTCATGAAACGCACCATGGGAAGCTGGATGGTTGTCTCATAACGCTGGACACTGATCACACTCAACCACCGCTATCTTGGCTACGTGGCTAAAGTGGTGGAAAACAAAGCAAAATACAAACGAAGGTGTTTTTAATTGATGTACCACTGCACTGGTGTAGTGGTACATCAAAAGAAGCCCTAGAAATTCAGACACTGCACAGGTGGTGAAGGGTTAATCATTTGTGGATTAAAAAAACCATTACAATTTGGAAGGACTCTGAATCATGGGGCATTAAGGATGCTATACGTCGACCATTATGACCAGTATATCTCCATTAAACGCTGTGTTTGTGGTTTAAAATGACTGCTTCCCTCTTCTTTACCAGCAGGAATAACGTTTTCTTTTCTTACTGGAAGCAGAAATTATTTATAGATGATAGCGGAAGCAGTGATTTATTTTTTCCTCTTTGGTTGGGATCTATTTCTGACCATCGATGCGTTTTCCCTCAGGCCACCGTCTCCAAACAACAGACTTTCATGTCTAATAAATAAACAAAATAAACCTTAACATGTCTGAAAGGAAAAGTCCTTAAGCCTCCTCTTGTTCTTAAAACAAAAATCTGAAAATGATTTTAGCCCAGAATCATAACGTTAGTGTCTTTCACTCCAGGTGACTGCAGCATCACTGTGTACTCGGTGGTATTCCTCCAGTCTAACCAGTGCAGTATGACCATCAGGTGTCCCCGTGTACTGACCTCTCTGTACATTCACCAGCAGGAGGAATCAGTGGTGATTTTTACATTCTGTGCAAAATTAGACATAAAAGTAGTCCACATTATTATCTCGTCTACTCGCCTCTTCTATTTACAGTTAGTCTTCTAAGACGTTAGTACCATCGTCGCCCAGCAGGACTAAGACATTCCTCAGAGGGACGAAGTCCACCTTTAACCGAACGCTGCCGATTCCCTCCGGGTTAGAGGCCAGACATCCCGACTCCTTTACAATCTTTGAAATTACCGCTCCACCATCGTGCTGCTGAAGCTCGCCGGGAAACCCTGGAGCTGCAGGAGACTCACTCTGAGAGTTTTACCTTCTAAACCCTTTTGAGAGTATTTTTTTGTATCATCTTGTGTCTGAATCTCATCATTTTAATTAATATTTCATAATTGGAGATCTTTTAATTTAGTGAAATAAAACCTCAAATTAATTGCTAGAATTAATTATTGTGAAAAAACTCTCAAAAAATGTCTGAATTATAAGGCAAGAATAATATTACCTTATGTTGATTATTAACTATATTGTTAATTAAACAAAAGGCATGCACACTCGGATTCATCAAGTGTGCATCATTATATTTTTCTGAATATTTTCCTTGATAAAGGTTCATAATTCAGTGACTTAGGGGTTATTACAGGCAATGCCCTTTCAAAATAAAAGCCCGAAAGATTCACAGGCGAGTATTCCCCCTCCCCTTGTGTTCAGGCCTTAAGTGTTAATTATTAAGTCATAATTCATGAGGGGAAAAGCACAGGTCCATATTTGAGTATTTAGCGTCACGGCTGCAGGTCTCGAAGAGCTTAAACACACAGCGGTTGAGATGTGAACTCTATCATGTCATAACGTCACGTCAGGTTGAACGTGACGTCTCCAGGAGTCTCGGACGCCGCCCCGCCCCCGGGATCCCTGATAATTAAACTCGGCGTAACATTTCCCCGGCGGCTTGTCTTAAAGGCGGCCTCCCCCCCGCTTTAAAAACGACCTGCTGCTGTCCAGCGGTCCGAGAGAAGGCATCGAGCCGGTAAAAAACACAGTGGGGGGGGCTAGAAAACACAGTGGGGGGGCTAGAAAACACAGTGGGGGGGATAGAAAAATAAAAAACTGTGGCGGACACAACGAGACGATCACCTCACCTCACTCTGTGGCAGAGAAACAAAAACATTGAGAGGAGGAGGAGGAGGAAGATAGAGGAGGAGAAGGAGGAGGAGAAGGAGGAGGAGGAGGGAGTCTCAGAAGAACTTGTCGTCGATCCTGAAGTGCGGTCGCGTCACATCGTCGGGGTTGATGAACACAGAGATGGACTTGCCGGGGTTCTCTGTCACCAGCTGCTGCAGCTTCTTGGCCAGCCGGTCGTCGGGCTGGTTCTCCCCGCCGGCGTCGGACTGCGGCGACGGCGGGTTGCCGACGCCGCCCCTCCACTGCAGCTCCACCGTCAGCCGGTTGGCGGCCTTGGCGTGCTCGATGGTGGTCCTCAGGTGCTCGGCCGGGTCGGAGCGCACCGAGACAGCTTGCGGGCGTGCAGCATGGCGCTCTCGTCCGACAGCTGCTCCAGCATGTTGCACTGCGGGATGAAGTAGTTGGGACACATCTTGTTGACCAGGCAGTGCTGCAGGTCGTCGATCAGGCCCAGCAGGAAGCTGGCGGAGAAGTCGTCCTGGCTCAAGGTAGTTGGCGGGCAGGCGGTCGCAGGCCCACAGCATGATGCTGCGCAGGTGGTACGGGCTGATGGCTTTGGGCCGCGACAGCAGCTTGATGATGATGGCTTTGCAGGCCTGGTACGCCTGCATCAGGCTGGAGGAGATGCACTTCTTCAGCTGCACCTGAGGACCCAGACACAGGTTATTAAACAGCGGAATACTCCGTGCTGATTGGTCCATCTGGACATTTCAGAGGTTGTTAATATTGGATAACAGACTGCTGAGGAGGATCGAGGAAGAGAAGGTCTTTCATGTGCTCACTGAGGCTAACTTCACTTCCTGTCTAAATTAAGCCCCGCCCACTTTCAGGTGTAAATCCTGCATCAGAGCGAAGTGGAAAATAATCGTGTCTTCACGTCTTGAAGCTGCTGAGTCATATATCACACCTCCAACAACAAATAGATCCAGAGCTCTGGTTCCTTTACTTCCTCTCCAGAAAAAAGGAGAGTAAAGAAAGGATCAGAAACCTCAGTCTCAGTGTCAGCCTGCTGCCTGCCACTCGTTCCCCGCAGACCCCCCGGACATCCATCCCCTATTTACTCTCCGTAAGCTGTCTCTGCCGTCTGACCAGACATCTGACCCCATCTCCATATCTCTGGACTCAGTAAACCCTTTCTGACCAGCAGAGAGATTGTGTTCACTTTCACATTTTACACAATATGATCATCTTTAAGTCAAGAAATCATTTCAGTTAGTATTCAGGGTCAGGTCGTTAGTGATGGGGGGGTCACGTCCCTCAGCATGCCTCATAGCTCCTGATAAGTGGGACAGGTATTAAAACACACACACACACACACACCTCGCTGCGGGCAAACGACAGCCTCCACTCGTTCTCTTTGCGGCCCTTGGAGGAGCACGCAGGAACCAGGTAGAACCCGCTGATCACCTCCTCCTCTGTGATCTTGCCGTCCCAGAAGTGGTTCTCCATCAGCCAGCTCTGGGCCACGGCGGGCCAGCCCTTGAAGGACACCACGGGCACGATGTCGTACAGCATGCGGCTGCTGCCCACGCCCAGCACCACAGAGATCACCGTGCCGTTCCTCTCCACCTTCTCCACCCGCGGCATGCCCCTCTGAGGCTTCTTCTGCACCTCCAGCAGCACCAGCGCCACGGAGCGGTGGAACCAGTCGGCCACCAGCGTGGGGGAGAAGAAGTAGTTGGTGGCGCCGCTGATGTGGTCCACCACGGTGCAGCAGTCCTTCCAGCGGCTGATGGTGCCCTCGTCGAACAGGCGGAGACTGAGCCACGAGTGCCCGAGCGCCGAGTGCCGCATGTCCAGCGTCACGGGCTGGTTCCGGTCGTGCAGCTTCAGCGCCGGCACCAGCAGCGTGAAGTCCATGTCGTAATCTGTGCCGCGGGCGTACACGCTCAGATCGTCCAGGTCCATGTCCACCACGCCCTCGCGGACCCCGCCCGACAGCAGCAGGTACTCGTTCGCCACCGGAAGCTTCTGGTCCAACTTCTGGACCATTCCTGGGGGGAGAGCCACAGAGACATGGTCATCACACACACACACACACACACACACACACACACAGAGCGCAGCGTGGTCCGTCAGGGACCTACCGGGAGGCGAGTGTGTGAGTGTGTGTGTGTGTGTATGTGTGTGTGTGTGTGTGTGTGTGTGTGTGTGTGTGTGTGTGTGTGTGTGTGTGTGTGTGTGTGATGACCGTGTGTGTGTGTGTGTGTGTGTGTGTGTGTGTGTGTGTGTGTGTGTGTGTGTGTGTGTGTGTGTGTGTGTTACCAAGCATGGAGAAGATGAAGTCCTTGGCGGTGTGGATCTCCAGAGCCCTTTGATCGTCGGTCTCGCGCTGCTCCTGCTTGCTGAACTCAGAGATCAAACGGTTCAGATCCTCCATCCGGCTCGCGGACCTGAAGTCCAGGTCGGGTCCGGCTGTTCCCCCGGAGGAGGACAGCCTCCCGCCGGCCGCTGCAGTGGGGCTATTGGACAGGCTATTCCCGGAGCTGCTGTTCCCGGAGGCCCGACTGGAGAGCGCAGGAGCCGCCATGTTTCCTCCTCCTCTGACCACACCAAACAAACAACCGGAAACAGCTGCTGGAGGCGGCGCGCCTCCGCCTTCAAAATAAAAGCAGCTGCTAGCAGACCGCTCCAGCATCCCCATTAGCAATATCAGTAGCATTGGCTGTTCTTCCCCGGGTCTGCACCCCGTCAGAGACCAGCTGGTCGTTTCAGGCAGTTCATATTCAGTGAAAATAAAAACAATCTGTTATTATTATTTATCTATTGTTACCATCATATTGGGGTTTTAACTGGACTCCAGTCTGCACGGGCTGTAGGGTCATCTTAACTGGTTTTATGGCTGTGGTCTCCCGTTGTAATCATAGGCACTAACTTTGCACTGACAGGGGAAAGGAAATATCCACAGCTTCTTACCGTCAAAGTAAAAGCAGCTCTTCAAAATGTACTAAAATAAAAAGCGTTTGACCCATAGAGGGACACGTCTTTGCTGCTCGTGCTGTGTCTGTCTGTCTGTCTGTCTCTCTGAGCCTCTAGCATCTTTTTCTTCAAACATAATTTACTTACAAGAGATAAATATCCGATTAATAAATGCATAATGACAATAATAATACATCACCACTGAATTATTCATAAACTAATTCCTTAGTTTATTGCATTTTTTATTATTGATCTGAATTACTAGAAATAAAAGATGCACAGATAAAAGTCTGAATGGTCTGTTTTTATTGTTATTTAATGAGATTTCTGTACAGAAAATATTCATTTCATAAATCCGCATTTGTAAAGATACAGTGATGCGTTCACTGTCATCTGGTGGCCAGGGAGTGTCACTACACCCTTTTATTTTGAAAGTTTATACCGGAAATGTTGATGAGTTTGATTTTACACTTGGTGCAGTCTGTGGGATTTCACATAAAATAAAACACATTTCCTCATTTAAATGTCCTTTGTTTGTTTTTTGTCCTTGAATGCACCACGGAGATATTCCAATATGCATCAATACACAAACAAAAATAAAAGCTGAGGTGACGAATGATCAACAAAAACAAACAACAACAACAACAGATGGAGGTTTGAGAAAATAGTCTGCAAGAAATGAAATGTGATTTTATTTGTAGTTGATGAGCTTTAAACTTACAAAACCAGGTAATACCTTAAACTCACCTGTCCTCTCAAAATCATCTGAGCTGTTTGATATAATGTAGTCCGTATTATTCCCTCATCACCCCACAGCTCCAGCTATAGTCATATACTCCTCTCTGATAGTACCTGTGATTAAACATCTTTTATATCTCATCATGTGCAATAATAAAAGTCCAGTTCCTGCGCCCCGTGGATTATAAACTGAATTTAATATAACAGCTTAAACAAGATTATCTGAAGGGTCAGAGACCACACAAAACACACGGACTAAACGCAGCGTGGGTCACCTGAGGTTCTTCCCACAATGCATTTCAGTCCACACAGGTGTCCCTTTATCGTCCTGCAGGTAGACAAAGTCTAAAAAATCTAAAGAGATCATTTCCCGTCCCAAAACAAACAATAAAAGTGCATTTTTAAACCTATAACATCATTTACTGATTCATAATATATTTGCTGTGTTTCAATTAAGATGATTGATTTTTTTATCCCAATCAAAAAGTGTTTCTCTGTGATCACATGTCTCCAGCCTAATGTACGGAGGCCGACAGGTGCCAACAGCTTCAGAGCGGATGCAGATATAGAAACTCATGCAGGAACATCTGCAGCAGCTCTTCAACACATGCAGCATCTAGAGAACATTCAGCAGAGGGAACATGAGCAGTTTACTAAAAGCTGCTGAAACCAAACACAGCGGAGGATGTCCTCGGAGCATCCAGGTTATTTTCTGGGTCATTCTGCCGTAGTAAACCAGGTCAATCAGTGTGTGTGAAGAAGTGTGCAACATCCCACATTCAAATTTAAAAGGATGTGCCACGATTAGTCTCTAAAATGGAGAAACCTAAATCAGAAGCGGAGTAGAAGTTACCCTGCAGCAGCTCTCCTTGGTGTACAGAGGGAAAGCATATCTCCTCCCAATCCGTTTAGCAGCAGCCGTCAAGTGCATCACGTTCAGATGGTTAAAACCTGAACCTCCAACATACAAGCATTGGATCCAGAAGGTTTAGGAGTTATACCTAATGGAGAAAATCACCTTACAGCTTCAGAAACCGACGCTTTTAAAGAGCTGGATTCCTGCGATGCAGTGTGCAGTAAACGCTCCGTACAATACGATCAAGGCTGAGTCCCCTAAACCACCCTACCTTGGGATCTTGACAAATTGATTCATTGGTTTATTCTTTTCTCCCTGAATTCTTATTATTTATAACTACGCATGTTTTCTTGTATTCTTTTTTTGTCTGCTGTTATTGTTTTAATCTTGTCAATTATTTCTGTGTTGGTTTTTATCAAGACACAAAGTATGTAACTGTAAATGTGTTTCGTATGTTTGTTTTTATGATGCTCAAATCAAAAAACGTTTTCAGCACTTTTTATATCTGCATCGTTTCTGAATCTGCAGCTCGTTGCTCCTGGAGGAGGTGTGCGGGCTGTTGCTCCTGTCGGCCTCCGTACTACTGTGCTGTTGACACTCGTTTCTTTTCAAAGTCTCATTAAAAACGCACATTTGCAAGTCAGACACCGTTAGCAGAGCTCAGATGTTAGCAGAGCTCAGATGTTAGCAGGGCTCTGATGTTAGCATTGCTCAGATGTTAGCATAGCTCAGATGTTAGCATAGCTCTGATGTTAGCAGGGCTCAGATGTTAGCATAGCTCTGATGTTAGCATAGCTCTGATCAACCGAACTCCATTCAGAAAACAAGCGTTCAAAGCAGTCATTCTGCAGCTCAGAGAGTCCTGCTGTGGACCCGGAGGTGTTGAGGACCCCAAAGATTTTCATAGAAATGTAGAGTAGGGTCTCCAGCTCATAGAAACTGCCGGGTGCTAACCTGCATACGTTGAGACATTAGCACAGTTAGCATAAGTTGCGGTAATTATCATTATAGCCTACAGTATGCAGACAATAGTTTAAAAATGGCTAGGCCGTTGTTGAGGATGCGGAGTCAATTTCTGACATTTTTTGTCAAAAAAAACAACTTTCTGGTTAAAACTGCCTTTTTGGATCCTGAAAAAACACTTCAAAATCGTCCAATTCGGCTTTAGCTATGGTCTGCGTGCGCTAATAAATGCTTCTTATGCTAATTGTGCAAATGACCGAATATATGCTGCCTCCTGCAGTCTGGAGACCCCTCCCCTACTCAAGCTTTGGGGTCTCCACTCCTCCGGGCTCACAGTGCCGACTTTAGACTCGTGTTTGATCCGTGAGTCTCAGAGGACGTCGTCTGGGTTCTCCTGGACGGGCGTCCTGGTCTTGCGCGGCCGCGGCCTCAGCGCAGTGAAGCAGGACGAGGCGCTGAGGGCGACCCGGCTCAGACCGAGGTTCAGACAGTGCACCTCGGATGTGACCGGCACCTCAGAGAACAGCCCACGGTCCCGGGTCGGCATCGAGCCACCGGCCTCGCTGCTCTCGATGTCTTTGACGATGTTCAGGATCTCCTGACGCTCCGCCTGGCGGGTCAGGCCCCGGATATTCAGGATGGCCGACACGTGCTTCTTC
The DNA here is from genome assembly GCF_036324505.1 of Eleginops maclovinus. Classification (NCBI taxonomy): domain Eukaryota; kingdom Metazoa; phylum Chordata; class Actinopteri; order Perciformes; family Eleginopidae; genus Eleginops; species Eleginops maclovinus. The sequence goes on from NC_086366.1 coordinate 673,726, forward strand.
CTGGAGAGACATCAGAACTGAGTAAAAGTCGAAGTACTGAGGAGCAGTACTCAGAGCGTGTACTGAGTTAAAGTCGAAGTACTCAGGTCTTGTACTTGGGTAAAAGTCAAAGTACTCTGATCTTGTGGTTGAGTAAAAGTAGAAGTACTCAGGTCTTGTACTTGGGTTAAAGTCGAAGTACTCAGGTCTTGTACTTGGGTAAAAGTCAAAGTACTCAGATCTTGTGCTTGAGTAAAGTAGAAGTACTCAGATCTTGTACTTGGGTAAAAGTCGAAGTACTCTGATCTTGTACTTGGGTAAAAGTCGAAGTACTCTGATCTTGTACTTGAGTAAAAGTCGAAGTACTCAGATCTTGTACTTGAGTAAAGTACAAGTACTCTGATCTTGTGCTTGAGTAAAGTAGAAGTACTCAGACCTTGTACTTGAGTAAAGTAGAAGTACTCAGGTCTTGTACTTGAGTAAAGTAGAAGTACTCAGGTCTTGTACTTGAGTAAAGTAGAAGTACTCAGGTCTTGTACTTGAGTAAAGTAGAAGTACTCATGTCTTGTACTTGAGTAAAGTAGAAGTACTCAGGTCTTGTTCTTGAGTAAAGTAGAAGTACTCAGGTCTTGTACTTGAGTAAAGTAGAAGTACTCAGGTCTTGTTCTTGTGTAAAGTAGAAGTACTCAGGTCTTCTACTTGAGTAAAGTAGAAGTACTCAGATCTTGTACTTGGGTTAAAGTCGAAGTACTCAGGTCTTGTACTTGGGTTAAAGTCGAAGTACTCAGGTCTTGTACTTGAGTAAAGTAGAAGTACTCAGGTCTTGTACTTGAGTAAAGTAGAAGTACTCAGATCTTGTACTTGAGTAAAGTAGAAGTACTCAGGTCCTGTACTTGAGTAAAGTAGAAGTACTCAGATCTTGTACTTGGGTAAAAGTCGAAGTACTCTGATCTTGTACTTGAGTAAAAGTCGAAGTACTCATGTCTTGTACTTGAGTAAAGTAGAAGTACTCAGGTCTTGTACTTGAGTAAAGTAGAAGTACTCAGGTCTTGTACTTGAGTAAAGTAGAAGTACTCAGGTCTTGTACTTGAGTAAAGTAGAAGTACTCAGGTCTTGTACTTGAGTAAAGTAGAAGTACTCAGGTCTTGTTCTTGAGTAAAGTAGAAGTACTCAGGTCTTGTACTTGAGTAAAGTAGAAGTACTCAGGTCTTGTTCTTGTGTAAAGTAGAAGTACTCAGGTCTTGTACTTGAGTAAAGTAGAAGTACTCATGTCTTGTACTTGAGTAAAGTAGAAGTACTCAGGTCTTGTACTTGAGTAAAGTAGAAGTACTCAGGTCTTGTACTTGAGTAAAGTAGAAGTACTCAGATCTTGTACTTGAGTAAAGTAGAAGTACTCAGATCTTGTACTTGAGTAAAGTAGAAGTACTCAGATCTTGTACTTGAGTAAAGTAGAAGTACTCAGGTCTTGTTCTTGAGTAAAGTAGAAGTACTCAGGTCTTGTACTTGAGTAAAGTAGAAGTACTCAGGTCTTGTTCTTGTGTAAAGTAGAAGTACTCAGGTCTTGTACTTGAGTAAAGTAGAAGTACTCAGGTCTTGTACTTGAGTAAAGTAGAAGTACTCAGGTCTTGTACTTGAGTAAAGTAGAAGTACTCAGATCTTGTACTTGAGTAAAGTAGAAGTACTCAGATCTTGTACTTGAGTAAAGTAGAAGTACTCAGGTCTTGTACTTGAGTAAAGTAGAAGTACTCATGTCTTGTACTTGAGTAAAGTAGAAGTACTCAGGTCTTGTACTTGAGTAAAGTAGAAGTACTCAGGTCTTGTACTTGAGTAAAGTAGAAGTACTCAGGTCTTGTACTTGAGTAAAGTAGAAGTACTCAGGTCTTGTACTTGAGTAAAGTAGAAGTACTCAGGTCTTGTACTTGAGTAAAGTAGAAGTACTCAGGTCTTGTACTTGAGTAAAGTAGAAGTACTCAGGTCTTGTTCTTGAGTAAAGTAGAAGTACTCAGATCTTGTACTTGAGTAAAGTAGAAGTACCAGAGTGTAGGAATACTCTGTCACAGTGAAAGTATTCTAAATGTTCCTCCAGTGAAAGTAGAAAGTACTCTCCTCTAAATGTACTTAAAGTAGCGACAGTAAAAGTAGTCATTGTCTGATTGGTCCATTTCAGAATAATATCTCTGATATGTTTTATAATGATTGATCAGTAAAGTGTTCTCAGAGCTGGTAAAGGTGCAGCTAGTTTGAATGCTTTGTATACTGCAGGGTAGCTGCTGGATTTACTGCAGGTGAACTACAGTCTGATTTAAGGGATTATATTTACCATCAGTAATCCAGATCTGTGAAGTAAAAGGACCATAAAATGGAAATACTCAAGTAAAGTACAAGTACCTCAAGATTGTACTTGAGTAAATGTACTCAGTTACTTTACACCCATGTCTGTTTTTTTGTTTGTTTTTTGTTTGTTTGTTTGTCTGTTTGTTCGTACCTGACGTCTGGGAACTCCCGGACCAGGACCCCTACCTCCATCTGGATGGAGGGCACGTCCTCTAGCTGGATGATCTCTGAGATGCGAGTGATGGCGCTGTCCAGCCAGCAGGACGGAGACTCCTGACAGGAACACATCATCATCATCATCATCATCATCATCATCATCATCTGAGAGTAACCCTCCAATATCAGAGGCTCAACACAACCCTCTCTAGGGTTCCCAGAGACTTGTTCTGTGGGGGCTTATTGAAGTCAGAGGTCAGACTCTAGATGACGGACAGGTGTACCTGATGAAGGTGAGTGTGTATGTGTCGCCACTGACCAGGTCTTTGAAGAGGACTTTGATCTGTTTGCCTTCGTCCCGGAGGCGGCCGGCCATCCTCTTCCTCATCTTCATGGAGGTGCAGATGATCCGTCCTCGCATCACGGAGCGCAGATACTCCATCACCACCCGCCGGTGCACCTCCGCCACCAGCAGCTGCAGGAGGAGAGGTTATACTTCCTGCAACAGCTGATGTCTCTTCTTTTAGTTTCGGTTTGTGTGTTTAGGATACATAATATTTGATGGTATCGTATCCAATCCTAATGTAGTCTAGTCTCAGGGTGATATATTCAATCGTTTTCCAATCCCACTTTATCCATAAGCACATTAAAGAACAATAGTTGACCAAAGTGCTGAACGTCAATAAATACGTTCAGATTTATTCATTCTCTGATTTGAAATGGAACCGAGCTGCAGTAATTCAAAGGAACCTACAGGTTTTATATAATACTTCTGTCATTTCACATTTCCTTTATACTTTTAAAGAGCAGTTAGTTCAGATTCAGAAACTAATATTTCACTGTAAATCTTCTCTGTTTGCTTTTGTCTTTCACCGTTTTATATTCAAACATTTAATATGTTCATTATTATTACTCAGCAAGAGGCACATTTCTTGTAAGTAAAACCGGACTTTAAAAAGGTAAACTGCTGTCAGTTCTGCAGGTTTTATGCAAAATAACTGCAGATCATATTTGAGTTTGATGTTCTGCCACACACACACTGATTGTGTCGATGGGACACGGTGCACGGAGTATCTGAGCGTGTGAGGGACCTGGTACGGAGGACTGTCCATCCGGTGGTACTTCTTGAAATGCTCCTTGATGAGCGCCTCGATCTGCTCGTATGGCTCCGTGTTGCTCAGCCACTTCCTCTTCACCAGGCGCTCGAAGAACGGCTGCAGAACAGAAAGAAAGAGTTATCTTTTCATTTCTAACTGGAAACGTAACGCACCCGGACCGAAGAGAGGTGCTGAGGAGCAGAAGACATTCACTGAAGCACTATTCAGAGGGACTTCACTTTAGGGTCCAGAATCAGGAATTAGTGGCATTCAAACAGAAATATCTCTTACATGTATTCAGTTAATGGAGTGCTCTTTAAAGCTGGACCTGTGTTTCATCAAACCAAACTCAGTGGATCATTCAAAGTAAACAACACATGAAAAAGTCTGAACTGACCCAGAGCAACCGCACGATGAGTGTGTGTGTGTGTGTGTGTGTGTGTGTGTGTGTGTGTGTGTGTGTGTGTGTGTGTGTGTGTGGACAAGTGTTTCTGCAAACACTGCCAGAATAAATAAAGGTTAACGATTCATTTGAATTTGAAAATCTTTATTGATACTGAGACAACAGAGGCGAGGTCGAGACATGACGGAGAAAAGAGAGCCGAGCGTTCGACACACACTCCAGAGTTAATGGGCACAGGGTGAAGTTATAAAGGTGTGTGTGTGTGTGTGTGTGTGTGTGTGTGTGTGTGTACCCTGATGTGCAGGTACAGGCGTTCAGAAAGCACTCGGACTCCCAGCTGCACGATGTGATCCAGGGCTTTGTTGGCCCGTCTCAGAGAGTCCTCGCTGACGGATGGATCGCACTGAGCACAGCGCTGCACGAACCCCCTGCACACACACACACACACACACACACACACACACACACACACACACACACACACACACACACTCTCATTGGCTCAGGCAGTAGAATAAACATCCTCGGGTGAACAGAGGTTGGATGTTAGTACCTGAAGGGGGGGCAGCAGTTGACCAGCGCGATGGTTTTGGACACGTATCCGTCCTGGTTGTCTCCGAACATGCCGCTCTGCATCCCCTCGTGAAACATCTCCCCTTTACGCTGGAAACTAGAAACAGCAACTGATCGTATCATATCTGAACTGGACCTTAACTACTGTTACTCTTTTCATTTCTAATTTTGTTAATGCCTTGGTTAGTTTCACGCTGCAACGAAAACATTTCCCAGTTGGGATCAATGAAGAACACCATCTTCTTCATGTCTGAATCGGGTTGTGTCTTTTCTTTTGGTTTTGTGGAGAATCATATTGTATTGTAATGTTTGGAATTCTATCTTCTTGTGTGGTAACAAATAGAATGGAATCGTAATATAATCTAGATTCAGGGTTATATATTAAATTGTTTTACAATCCAACTTTATTTATAGTCACATTTAAAAACAAGAGTTGACCAAAGTACTGAACATCAGCAAATGGGGCGAAGCCTGCGAGCTAGTTCAGGCAGTCAACTCGAGCCCCAACGATACATTCGCACATAACGCCTCTCGTCACTCTGGCAACCATCCAAACATAGTCTCCTAATCTGGCGCTCTATTTAAGCTGTTGGATCTACTTCTGCCTTGCTAATGCAGCTGCTGCTACTGCTGCTGTTTCCACGCTGCTGATGTGTTCACCTCGCTGCTGCGTTCACGTTGGCGATGCTCGCCTGCCCCTCCACCACCCCAGCTTCCTCCCAGCTTCCTCCCCAGCTTCCTCCTGTAGGCTCGGGGGATAGTTATCTAATCATCACTCAATATTCTGTGTTAGTATGTGGAGTGATGAGGCCCGAGCCTAGACGCCAAACTCAAACTATATACTGTTTGTAATAAACATATTAATGGAACAGGTGAGCTGTCTGTCTGAAATGCATTCAGACAGAACAGCGAGGACACAAAACCATAAAACCAGACTTAGATTTAGTTTAAACGCACAGACTGACATCGGTGATACGGTGACTGAGAACGTGGAGCTTCTGCAGTACCTGTACAGGAAGTCTGCCAGGCCGTTGAGGCTGCACTGAGCCACTTTGGATCCCAGACTCCTGTTGATGGAGGCGGACCGCTCCAGATCCACCTGCAACCGCTGGACCACAAACACCACATCATGGTTAGAGACCTCCAGTTCAGACAGGCATTGAAACCAGCGGCACATGAACGCATCACAGTCCAGTGGCTTCAGATAAAGGACTCTGGGTATTTAGCTGCCAACACTTCAGGAGTTTGAGTAGAAATGCTTCCAGTCTAAGGCCTGTCCTATTTCCTGGAGCACTAATTAACTCTTCCATTGCGTTATGATGGCAGTTATGGTCCCAGGCATTAGTCCAGCCCTCAGATAAAGACTTACTTTAACACCATGTACTTACAGGCTGGGAAGAGAGGAGCATTAAAAAAACAGGTGAGATTTATCATCACTTTTTACCCGTTTAATGCAAATGTTCCCACATGCACGTCTGAATCTCATCTTTAAAACAGATTCAAGCAAGAGATCTTTGAAAAAACCTCCCTGATCCTCTTGTGCTTCTTCTTTCAGGCACTAGAGGACAGCAGCAGTGTGTGTGTGTGTGTGTGTTTGAGGAAGTGCTTGTAGTTGACGTTGGCTGCCGATCAAGGAAACTCTCATTAACTTAATGAAACCCAGGAATCCACCATTCTGTTTTTACACTTGATCCAATAAAAATAAACATTATTAAAACACACACACACACACACACACACACACACAGACCTGTATGACGGTCTTGGCGAGCGTGATCTGGAACTCTTCGATGTGCAGCGTCTCCATCCACCTCTTCTCCTCCTCGTCCAAGACCTGGTTCAGCTCCGTGGTCACTGTGGCCTGCAGGGCGGCGCCGGGAGGGAGAACAAACGCACCTTCACACACATGTCCTCACAAGAACACACAAGCAGAACAGGAACAGGTGTGTGTGTGTTTCTGTGTCTCACCCTGACGGAGTTGAGGCAATCCAGCTCCAGCCGGTCCACAGTCTCTGTGGGCAGCAGGGGGCTGAGCTGGGACCGGCTGAAGGGGCTGGTGATGCACACGGTCCCCAGAACATCCCTGAAACAAATACACAGGTGAAACGACACACACAGGAAGTGAATGAAGGCGGCCCCCAAGGTGAGATCTGGACCTGATGGTACCTGTTGTAGATGTTGTGCAGCCAGTCCAGCAGCGAGTAGATGTCGGTGATCTCCAGCTGGTTGTCGGTGATGGCCTCCAGTCGCCTGGCAACCGCCTGGTGGTAGCTCTGCACGTACACCTGAGGTCAGAGGTCAGAAGTCAACACCAGACCATCCATCGCTATGCTAGCTAGCGGTCCTTTGACCCCAGGATGTCTGGAAGACCATGGGTTTAATAAAGAGTCCTAAACCCTGATGCTGCCTTCAGGGCCCAGATCAGGACCACTCCTCACCAAGAAGGGCTGGTACTCCTCGGGGTAGATGGACACCACGTTCCTCTTGGCGGCCCCCAGGTCCTCCACCACTCGGGCCCGGATCCGGTCCAGATACCCCGCCAGCTCCCCGGCGGTGAACTCGGCCTTCTGGGGGAGGGAGCCGTCGGCCGCCTCGTTCACGGCCTCCCCCCAGCGCTGCTTCAGGTTGCGTGGCCTCGGACCCCCGGGGGCCGCCACCTCGCTGACGGCCCAGTCCTTGTCGGCCTGCTCCTCTTGCTGCAGCACCTGAAGAGTGAGAGTCACGTTACTCAGCCAGCAGAGCTAACATGTTAATACCGCCCCTCTGTAAGGTCCCTCACCTGCACCACCAGCCCCAGGTTGGGCCCCGCCGTGGGGCAGCGCAGGGACTCCTTCACCACGGCCCACAGCTCCTTCTGCAGCTCCTCGTATAGCAGCTCCACGTCCTTGGCCTTCCTCCGCCCGCCGTCCTCCGCCTCCGCCCCCCCGCTCACCTCCGTCTCCAGCTCCAGGATGTGGCTGTCGGCCAGCAGGAGGTCCCGCCCCTTCACCAGCTGCAGGATCTCCAGCACTGAGGAGAACCAGGGAGCGGGTCAGAACAAACACTCTGCCGGACTGCACGGTCACCAGAGGTCACAGCGACGCGTTAGCATTAGCGGCTGCCTTCAGGTCCCGTAGGAAAACAAACGCACCCTCAGCTCGGCAGGAGGTGCGTTTGATTTGAACATCAGAGAGGACGGAGGTTCCCACAGAATACAGATCAGTTTCTCATTCATATTCAGACAGGGGAATATCTGCAATGACTCAGAGCGATGCAGCCAGGCGGAAGTATAGCACAGCTAGCTATGGGATATATTTATATTGCACAACAGTGATGGTCTTTATGGGGGGGGGGGGGTCAGTCTGACGGCTGCAGGGAGACACTGAGGGTGGACAGTCTGGCACTCTTTGTGGGCAGGAACTTTTTCCCAGGGAGGAAATAAAGTAATGTTGACTTCTTTCCCAGGGTACAGCAGGGTGTTGCTCTGAGGTCAGAGGACCTGTCAGCGATGACATCATCCGGGCTGACGGGTCACAGTGATGTCACAGCGTCGCATTAAGACAAGACGCTGCCGCTAACTGTGGGAAAACACAGCGCAGAGGTCCTGCACGGGGACCAGTGAAGGGTTATAAGCGGTGCAGGAGTGTCTTATTACTGACCCTGAAGGCAGCGTCTCCCTGGATGAATTGGATCACATGTACCTGAACTACCCACGCATGAACGCCACGACCTCTGACCTCTGAGGTCTCCATGCTGCAGGAGGAAATAAAACCAAGTTCAAAGATGAGCCTCTTCCTGTGTGTGTGTGTGTGTGTGTGTGTGTGTGTGTGTGTGTGTGTTTCCTGCAGTGTGTATTATCTGGCTGCTGCAGCGTTCTGATGAATAATTGAGGCCCGTTTCCTGTGAGATTATTCTGCGTCTGTTAGTGGTTTGACTGGAAACGTTATTTATTACAGGCGTGTTCCAGAAACCAGGGGACACGCTTGTCTTTATGACTGTCTCATGCTATGTCTCATGACATTTCCATGCTTAATCTTTACTGGGGGTCTCACTATGTCTTAAACTCCATGCTTTAATGTCTCTACGGGGACCATAGTTCTGCTGGCAGTCATGTGTCTCTACAGGGACATGTCTCCATGCTTCTGTGTCTCTACTGGGACATGCTCTCACATGCTCTGCTTGTCTCTACGGGGACATGTCTCCATGCTCTGTGTCTCTACTGGGACATTGTGTCCATGTCTGTGTTCCTACAGGGACATTCTCCATGCTTTAGTGCTTTACTGGGACATGTCTCCATGCTTTATTCTCTACTGGGACATGTCTCCATGCTTTAATGTCTTTTACTGGGCATGTCTCCAGCTTTAATGTTCTACTGGGACATGTCTCCATGCTTTAGTGTCTCTACTGGGACATGTCTCCATGCTTAGTTGTCTTTACTGGGACATGTCTCCATGCTCTGTGTCTTTACTGGGACATGTCTCATGCTTAGTGTCTCTACTGGGACATGTCTCTATGCTCTGTGTCTCTACTGGGACATGTCTCCATGCTCTGTGTCTCTACAGGGACATGTCTCCATGCTCTGTGTCTCTACAGGGACATGTCTCCATGCTTTAGTGTCTTTACTGGGACATGTCTCCATGCTCTGTGTCTCTACTGGGACATGTCTCCATGCTCTGTGTCTCTACTGGGACATGTCTCCATGCTCTAGTGTCTCTACTGGGACATGTCTCCATGCTTTAGTGTCTCTACTGGGACATGTCTCCATGCTCTGTGTCTCTACTGGGACATGTCTCCATGCTCTGTGTCTCTACTGGGACATGTCTCCATGCTCTGTGTCTCTACTGGGACATGTCTCCATGCTCTGTTTCTCTACTGGGACATGTCTCCATGCTTTAGTGTCTTTACTGGGACATGTCTCCATGCTCTGTGTCTCTACTGGGACATGTCTCCATGCTTTAGTGTCTCTACAGGGACATGTCTCCATGCTCTGTGTCTCTACTGGGACATGTCTCCATGCTCTGTGTCTCTACAGGGACATGTCTCCATGCTTTAGTGTCTCTACTGGGACATGTCTCCATGCTTTAATGTCTCTACTGGGACATGTCTCCATGCTCTGTGTCTCTACTGGGACATGTCTCCATGCTCTGTGTCTCTACTGGGACATGTCTCCATGCTTTAGTGTCTCTACTGGGACATGTCTCCATGCTTTAATGTCTCTACTGGGACATGTCTCCATGCTCTGTGTCTCTACTGGGACATGTCTCCATGCTCTGTGTCTCTACTGGGACATGTCTCTTTATTTTTCTCATACTGCCTGTGCTGCAGCTCCTCTTTTCACCCTCTGTCTGAAACCAGAGTCTGCTCTGATTGGTTAGCTGGTCGACTCTGTTGTGATTGGTCAACCACTCAGAGATGTCCCGCCCGCTTAGCCTATCAGGTAGAGTGTTGAAAGTGGTAGAAGAATTATTCTCTATTACCTCTGTCTAAGTGAAAAATGTGCTGTGATAATGTGTGCAGGTTACACACACCCACCCACACACACACACACACACACACACCCACCCACGCACACACACACACACACACACACACACACACACACACACACACACACACACACACACACACACACACACACACACACACACACACACACACACACACACACACACACACACACACACACACACACACAGGGTGCGTCCACTGTAAAGTGATATGTCAGCACTTTGAGCACCTTTAAACCAGACGACACTGGAGCTTGTTAAACACAGCTATAACAACACACACACACACACACACACACACACACACACACACACACACACACACACACACACACACACACACACACACACACACACACACACACACACACACACACACACACACACACTGTCTGAGAAACACAGCTCTTTTTGTTCAGCTTCATCCATCTAGAGGAAATCTGTTCCAGCTGGAGGGATGAAGCCCCGCCCACAACGGCCGCATACCAACACCAGCAAGACCATCAGAACCAGCAGAACTATCAGAACCACCAGAACCAGCAAGAGTATCAGAACCCTCAGAACCATCAGAATGATCAGAACCACCACAACCCTCAGAACCCCTCAGAACCCCTCAAAACCCTCAGAAGCAGCAGAAGCAGCAGAACCTGACTTTTGACTTTTACTCCAAATATATAACATGTGGTTTTTTTCCTAAAAATTCGGACTTTTCCTGAAAATCTCAAAGTTCTGACCTTATTCTGAAAAAAGCAGAATTCCGAATTTTATTTCAAAATCTATTTTTTTTACTTTTTCCTGAAATATCGAAATTATGAGGTTTTTTTAAAAATTCAGATTTTTTATTTCAACTCATTTCAGAAAGTAATATTTAAGTTATGAAAATAATGTGCGCTGACTTTTCTCAAATTTCTGACTTTTTCAGAAAATCTCAAATTTCTAAAAATGTCAGAATTCTGATTTTTTTCTCAAAATATAAAAATTCAATTTGTTGACTTTTTTCCTACAACTCTGGCTCTATTCTCAAAATCACAACGTTGTTTTGTCTAAAAGGTTGTTTCTCCTCACAGCAGAGCATCGACACCACCGGACTCTACAGAGTTATTAAAACTGGCCTCAGATCAGATTTGACTAAAACACTTGATATGATCAGAGTGTTTAACAGGTAGATAAAACACCTGCCGATCAGGAGGCTGAATATTCTCTCTTCCGCTCCTCAACGTCTGACTCAAGTATCTGAAGCGAGCCGAACACGTCTGCTGAATCCTGTTCAACTCTGTGAAACCTGAAACTGCTGAGTCATGATTCACCTGCTCAGAAACACCTGAGGAGGAGCGTCAGTTTAGTGCTGATTCACCTTCTGAGGTCCCTCTAATATACATACTCAACAGAAGTGTGTGAGAACAATAGCTGTATTGTGTGTGTGTGTGTGTGTGTGTGTGTGTGTGTGTGTGTGTGTGTGTGTGTGTGTGTGTGTGTGTGTGTGTGTGTGTGTGTGTGTGTGTGTGTGTGTAATCTGAGCTCTGCTTTCACATTTTTCTCTGCTCGTCGTTCCTTCACTAAAAGCTCTGGACGTTAAAGTGGATTTGCTTTCAGAGTTTCGGAGCGGAAACAGAAGCTGCAGCTGGTACTGTAAGAGGAACTCAGATATGTTACTCATGTCCATATGAAATATCACAGTAAAATATGTTAGAAGTAAGTTATAGTTATTCTTTTTTAATGAAGTCTTAGTATTTTAAGAGTAGAAACAGGAAGGTGGAAGAACTCGGCTAAAGTTGCTCTTGAGTGTTTTATAAACTGTGAGGAGTCCCTTCAGAGAGGAAATGTATCCAGCTGTGATATTTAATAAAGTCCTGTCCTGGAGGCACAGCTGCTCCAAACATGCTCCTCTCTGCAGGATCCTCTCCTCCACCCTCTGAACAGGAAGTCATATTAAAGTTTAGGCAGTTTGGGTGATCTCATATATGGGTAAATTAAACATTAAGGCAAATTACAGAATGATATAACAACAAGGTGACAGTGTGAGAGATCCAAGATGTGTGTTCTTATTATGATGCTGCATACACATCCACACATCTCAAATGAAAAATACTCATTATGATTCATCATGTATTTTAGTTATCTAGGAATTAAAATGTACTCCTCCAGGAATGATCACTATTTCTAAAGGTAAAGAAATGGCAACCCGAGAGGGTGGGTTTATTTTGTAAGGCTTCTGGGTCATTTATATCTCAATATTTTCAACGTTCAGATGTATCTCAACATAGAGGGGATAAGGAAGTATTTCTATACTATTGCCTATTGTTATTATAATCATCAGTAATTCCTTCTTTGTTTGAAAGAACGTTGTTGCTGCACCATTTAGGAACCTGGAAGGATTCAAGTTGGCTTTGTCCGCCATAAGGATTTTAAAATATCACAAAATACTATAAAATATCTGAATAAAAATCAGTGAAGGGTGTTTTAATGGTACTGGACGGAAATAGCCGCGTAATGTTAAGTGAAGACACCACTCAGACTCTGCTGCTGCAGGGTTATAGAGTCAACGATAAGCAGATATCCATTTCATAAATTCCATGTGTAATATCTGTGCTTCTTCGTATTCTGCTGCTGCCTGCGCGTGAAGTTCCCTACAGCGACTATTAACGGTCCTTCTTATCTTCTATGAGGACAGCCGCTCCTGTGATCGTCCTCAGTACTCAGTGTGTAAGTTGCTTTGGATAAAAGAGTGTAACAAGTGACATGTGATTTTAATATAATGTAAAATAAATATATATAAATGAACTCTGATTAATCTTTAGGGCTTTTTACAACTGTAACACCCAATGCTTCAAATGAAGGCTGTAAAAGCGTTCCTACTTCTGATTTACAGACGTCTGTTTCCTAATGTAAGTCAGTGGGAAACGTGTTGTGGCTGTCGTACCACTGTTTGGCCACTAGGGTGTCTTCTTCGTCTGTTGATTCCTCTGACGTCAGCGCTTTTTAAACTCCTCCCTCCTCTCGTCCATCATGAATCCAGAGCTTCCTGCTCTCCACTAATATATAAAAATACATTTTCAGTAAATATTCCAGTGATGTAACCGACCGGACTTCTTCCTGCGGAGGGATATGACTGCACACAGTCCCTTGATCCTCCCTAGCAACGGTCTGTTATCCTTAGCAACAGTCTGCTAGCGAATATTAACAACCTCGCATCACAATCGAGTATTCACCTACGCTGTGTAATAATACATTTAAAATCTTCACTTCCTATGTTTCGCAGACTCACATGTTGCATTTCATCACAACAAATAGTACACACACACACACACACACACACACACACACACACACACACACACACACACACACACACGGAGGTCAGATGGAGGTCAGATGGAGATTTCTCAGCTCCCTCTAAAGAGAAGCTCGGACAAATATTTGATTTCATAATATCTCTTGTTCTCTGTGCAGGGGGGTCTGAACCACAACACATCCCAGCTGTTTACACACACACACACACACACACACACACACACACACACACACACACACACACACACACACACACACACACACACACACACACACACACACACACACACACACACACACACACACACACACACACACACACACACACACACACACACACACACACACACAGTCGACCCAGCATGGAGCTTTTTTTATTGACATCACGGTCTCCTGTTATCAGATAGACGGTTTGCAGGTATCTGACGCTGAATTCCTGCCGTGCAGAGCGTTTAGAATCCAGGATGCCTGATCACAACGAGCAGAGGGTCACACACAGGTCAGAGAGGGTCACACACAGGTCAGAGAGGGTCACACACAGGTCAGAGAGGGTCACACACAGGTTAGAGAGGGCCACACACAGGTTAGAGAGGGCCACACACAGGTTAGAGAGGGTCACACACAGGTCAGAGAGGGTCACACACAGGTCAGAGAGGGTCACACACAGGTTAGAGAGGGCCACACACAGGTCAGAGAGGGTCACACACAGGTTAGAGAGGGCCACACACAGGTCAGAGAGGGTCACACACAGGTCAGAGAGGGTCACACACAGGTCAGAGAGGGTCACACACAGGTAAAAGAACTACAGGACTCATTCTCATGTCTACTGACACCACGTTCACTTAAGAGCCACATTACCATTTACTCACACACACACACACACACACACACACACACACACACACACACACACACACACACACACACACACACACACACACACACACACACAGCCGACCCAGCTTGGAGCTTCTTTTATTGACATCACGGTCTCCTGTTATCAGATAGACGGTTTGCAGGTATCTGACGCTGAATTCCTGCCGTGCAGAGCGTTTAGAATCCAGGACGCCTGATCACAACGAGCAGAGGGTCACACACAGGTCAGAGAGGGTCACACACAGGTTAGAGAGGGCCACACACAGGTCAGAGAGGGTCACACACAGGTCAGAGAGGGTCACACACAGGTCAGAGAACTACAGGACTCATTCTCATGTCTACTGACACCACGTTCACTTAAGAGCCACATTACCATTTACTCTACAGGTGATTCTTTTACAAAAAGGGTCGAATATTTCAGACATCAGGACAGTTTGAGGTCTTCCTTTATTACATCAGGGGTCTGTGTGTGTGTGTGTGTGTGTGTGTGTGTGTGTGTGTGTGTGTGTGTGTGTGTGTGTGTGTGTGTGTGTGTGTGTGTGTGTGTGTGTGTGTGTGTGTGTGTGTTTGCGTTTGTGTTAACAATACACAGCACTGATGCAGGTACAAACAGCTCTGACCCCTTTAATCCTGTTTAGCAGGCAGTGAAACAGAAGACACATACACACACACACACACACACACACACACACACACACACACACACACACACACACACACACACACACACACACACACACACCTTATTTGCTGATACGGGGTTCTTTAGCGTCTGAAAACAAGTCCTCACCTGAACATCCAGAAGATTCCCTGCAGTCAAACAGAGGGTCCTTATATAAAACTGTATGCTATTATATATTACAAACAGCAGTCCACATTTAGTGTGTGTGTGTGTGTGTGTGTGTGTGTGTGTGTGTGTGTGTGTGTGTGTGTGTGTGTGTGTGTGTGTGTGTGTGTGTGTTTACAGTAATAACAGTAGGCCTGTCCCTTTCATTAAAACTGTTTTCTGTAAAGCTGCTCCGACAAGAGGGGGGAAAAGGTGCAACCACTCTATAACGTCCCAAACTCCTCCATCAGGAGGAACTCTGCAGCTTCAGAGAGGATGCAGATATAGAAACACAAATCAGAACTCATGCAGGAACATCTGCAGCAGCTCTTCAACACATGCAGCATCTAGAGAACATTCAGCAGAGGAAACATGAGCAGTTTACTAAAGCTGCAGAAACCAAACGCTGCAAGAAGCTCCAACACAACGGAGACCAGGGGACACTAAAGAGAGACGCACACAGCTGGAGACCAGGGGACACTAAAGAGAGACGCACACAGCTGGAGACCAGGGGACACTAAAGAGAGACGCACACAGCTGGAGACCAGGGGACACTAAAGAGAGACACACACAGCTGGAGACAGGGGACACTAAGGAGAGACGCACACAGCTGGAGACCAGGGGACACTACAGAGAGACGCACACAGCTGGAGACCAGGGGACACTAAAGAGAGACGCACACAGCTGGAGACCAGGGGACACTAAAGAGAGACACACACAGCTGGAGACCAGGGGACACTACAGAGAGACGCACACAGCTGGAGACCAGGGGACACTAAAGAGAGACGCACACAGCTGGAGACCAGGGGACACTAAAGAGAGACGCACACAGCTGGAGACCAGGGGACACTAAAGAGAGACGCACACAGCTGGAGACCAGGGGACACTAAAGAGAGACGCACACAGCTGGAGACCAGGGGACACTAAAGAGAGACGCACACAGCTGGAGACCAGGGGACACTAAAGAGAGACGCACACAGCTGGAGACCAGGGGACACTAAAGAGAGACGCACACAGCTGGAGACCAGGGGACACTGAAGAGAGACGCACACAGCTGGAGACCAGGGGACACTAAAGAGAGACGCACACAGCTGGAGACCAGGGGACACTGAAGAGAGACGCACACAGCTGGAGACCAGGGGACACTAAAGAGAGACGCACACAGCTGGAGACCAGGGGACACTAAAGAGAGACGCACACAGCTGGAGACCAGGGGACACTAAAGAGAGACGCACACAGCTGGAGACCAGGGGACACTAAAGAGAGACGCACACAGCTGAAGACCAGGGGACACTAAAGAGAGACGCACACAGCTGGAGACCAGGGGACACTAAAGAGAGACGCACACAGCTGGAGACCAGGGGACACTAAAGAGAGACGCTGGGTGACGTTCAGGATCATAAAGCTGTCTCTGTCTCAGAGCTGGAAGTGTCTGTCAGTCTATCTGAATGTTAGCTACGTTAGCGAGCTAGCTTCCAGCAGATCTGCAGTGACATCAGGAGTCATGTGATCACGTTGTTAAAGAAAGACCAGAAAACATTTCAGACAGAGTAAAAAAATGAAGGTTTGTGTAGATATATCTGTCACAGTACGACACAGTGGGGATAATACAAGTGTTTTTACATGTAAACAAGGGTGTGGGCGAACTGAGAACACACACACACACACACACACACACACACACACACACACACACACACACACACACACACACACACACTTAAATCATTCATTACAAAATAGCAGAGTAAACAGGGTGTGATAAACAATGGACGCCCTGAGAAAGTTTCCAGGACTGGCCCAATCTATCTCACACACACACACACACACACACACACACACACACACACACACACACACACACACACACACACACACACACACACACACACACACACACACACACACACACACACACACACACACACACACACACACACACACACACACACACACACACACACACACACAGTGAAGAAAAGTCCAGTTAGAAGTTATAGTCCTAACGTATTCCTTGCACACAGTTGTTGTATCAGACAAAATGTAAAGCCCCCCCCCACCCTGCCTACCTGACAGTGGCTCTCTGGGCTTGACCTCCTCCACCACCTCCTCCTGCACCGGCTGCTCCTCGGGGCCCAGGGACGAGTGGTCGTTCATGGACTCCCTCTTCAGCTTCCCCAGGCCGACCATCTTCATGAAGGAGCGTCGGCTGGTGGAGTCGCCCTCGCTGTCGGCGCAGTTCGTCTCTCCATTAGTGAACGACTCCTTACGAGAGCTCAGGGAGTCGCGGTACTTCCCGGCAAACCTGACGATCACGGAGAAACAAAACACAGCGTCAAACTCCCAAAGACAGACCTTAACCTCAACAACTGTCTTCCCCCGTCCTTACCTCAGCAGGCTTCCCTCGGAGCTCCTCCTCCCCCTCTTCTTCTTCTCTGCAGGGGAAGGCGTTCCTTGCAGCGACCCCTGGGGCGACGGCGTTGCACTTCCTTTGCTCCTCGCCGACATCCTCAGGTTCTTCCCCAGCTTCCCCAGAGACTTCAGCGGGGATTTGAACTTGAACGATCCCTTCCCCGAACTTCCACCTCCGCCTCCACTTCCCTTCTTACCCTCGTTGGCCTCGTTCTCGTCCTCCTCGTCTTCGAACGGGTTGCGGTCTCGCTGCACGTCCCCGTCCAGCAGCGAGCCACCGGGTGACCATCGCTCTCCGTTCCCCTGGAGGCCGTCATCGTCGTTGTCGAAGGGGTTGTGCTGGTGGGGGGTGATGTTGAGGCTCATCCTGCGCAGGATCCAAGCGTTTTCTAGAGTCGGACCGCCGCCTTTCAGGCGCACTGGGAGGTTTTTGAGGATGGGCATGATGTGGGGGGGGGGGGCAGGGAGGGAGGAACCTAGGGAGGGAGGGGAGAGAGCCAGATTAATCAATCTATCAATCACTCAACCAGACTATTTATTAATCAACCGACCGACCGACCGACCGACCGGACCGACCAACCAGTCAACCAACCGACCTATCGACCGACTGACCTATCGACCGACTGACCGACCGATCGACTGACCGACCAACCAACCAACAAACCGACCTATCGACCGACTGACCGACCGACCGACCGACCAACCAACCAACCAACCAGTCAACCAACCGACCTATCGACCGACTGATCGACCGATCGACCGACCGACCAACCAACCAACCAAACCGACCTATCGACCGACTGACCGACCGATCGACCGAACAACCACTTTGTTTTTTCTTTAGTAATGAAGTGGGGAGGGTTCTTGGAGATGGGGGGTAACCTGTATGTTGCCTTGTCTTTGAATATGTGTGCCTCCTTATGTTACTATCTCCAGCGTCTCTTTTCTGCAGTAATAATTAAGAATAATTCATTCTATTTAGAGGTGCCTTTCAAAGCACCCAAGGACACCTTACAATTCATAAACTATTCCAAGGAAAGATTGAAAACAGATAAAGACCATTTTATATTTCAATCATAAAATGAAACGCTGAGGACTCATCCGTGCTGCTGGGAGAGTTACCTGTCATTGACCTCACACACACCTGCAGGGTTCAGACTCCGGGGGAAGTTGCTGATAAGACCCCACCCTGACGGAGACGGTCAGTTAATCTTTATGACTTAATGTCAGATAACGCACCTGCTGTGACGCAAATCCTCCGGGAAGAGGGATGTGCTGAATGTAATTTGGCATGGTTGTGTCAAAACTCCAAGTTCCCATGAACGCCTCGTACAGTCAGAGCAACTACGCAGATATCACCGTGCTGTTTGAAGCTCTGAGCTGAGACTACCTCTTTCAATTGTGTTGTTTCCATATTATAAGAAGGATCAATTAATCAACCAACCAACCAACCAATTAGTCAAGGAATGAATCAGTCAATCAAGTAACCATCTCATCAACCAATCAGAGGAGAACCTGGGTTTTCTCCACCTATGTGCTCATGTTTCTTTGAATATGACAGAGTTAATAACACTTGAACTGGAGGTACGTCCTGAAGGATTGAATCAAACAGCTCACTCTGACCTCATAACCCAATTATCTAAACCACGGTTTGGGAAGATAAAATAAAGTATAACTACAGTAAAACCCACACAGACACACACACACACACACACACACACACACACACACACACACACACACACACCACACAACACAACACAACACACACACACACACACACACACACACACACACACACACACACACACACACACACACACACACACACACACACACACACACACACACACACACACACACACACACACACACACACACACACAGTCGACCCAGCATGGAGCTTTTTTTATTGACATCACGGTCAGTATTCACCTAAGCTGTGTAATAATACATTTAAAATCTTCACTTCCTATGTTTCGCAGACTCACATGTTGCATTTCATCACAACAAATAGTACACACACACACACACACACACACACACACACACACACACACACACACACACACACACACACACACACACACACACACACACACAGACACAGACACAGACACAGACACACACACACACACACACACACACACACACACACACACACACACACACACACACACACACACACACACACACACACACACACACACACACACACACACACACACACACACACACACACACACACACACACCCCTACTGTACTGCCCATTAAATAAAGTTTAACTACGTTAACCCATAATACTTAAGCCATGGCAAAAGAACAAGCTCAATTCTGATTGGCTGTCAGTCATTTACAAGGAAACTGGGGAACATTCAAGGACTTCTGGAACTTTCCAAAGCACCTGTAAAAACCTTTTCAAGGACTCATTCCTCAAGGAGTCCTTTGTGGATCGTAGAAATGTAGAGTTTACAGTCAAGTATTCATGTAACTGTGAAGGGATATTCAGGGGATTACCGTTGGTTGTTGGAGGTTTTTCTCCAGACAGGAAGATAAGCACTTTCCTGCTGGAGACGTTTTATGGACACCAATAAAAGATTAGTTTTACCTGACAGGCGACAGGGGTCCCTGCTTTACAGCCGAACTCTTTAATGCATCAAATTATCAGAATAACTTTGGCTAGGCTAAGGGGCGGGGCCTCTCTAAGTGGTTGACCAATCACACTGCCAAAAAGATGTAAAGTCAGTGAAAGCTATAAAGATATTTAGCACGAAGGACACTTTTAGTTCAGTGAGTTTGATGCATTCAAACACAGTGGGTGAGCTCAGTGTTTATGTGATGAGGAAATCTGCAGAAGG